>NW_026869035.1:0-2932 GCF_020745735.1 Hemiscyllium ocellatum
ACATAGGAAATTCACCAAATTCGGCCTGAACTCAGAGGGCAGGCCCCCCTCGAAGGCCAGGCATTCGGCAGAACCGCCGGGTCAAATCCGACTGTGCTACCCGGCCCCGAAGCCTCAAAGTCGGTATGAGCAGTCAGGTTCAGTCCCATCCCAGTTTGGACCACTTCCCGACTTAGGAAATTCACAAAATTCGGCCTGAACTCAGAGGACAGCCCCGCCCTCGAAGGCGTGGAAGTCGGCAGAATCGCCGGGTCAAATCCGGCTGAGCTACCCGGCCCCGAAGCCTCAAAGTCGGTAAGAGCTGTCAGGTTCACTCCCATCCCCGTTTGGACCACTTCCCGACTTAGGAAATTCACCAAATTCGGCCTGAACTCAGAGGACAGTCCCCCCTCGAAGGCGTGACAGTCGGCGGAACCGCCGGATCAATCCGGCTGAGCTACCCGGCTTGGAAGCCCCAAGTCGGTATGAGCTGTCAGGTTCACTCCCATCCCCGTTTGGACCACTTCCCGACTTAGGAAATTCGCCAAATTCGGCCTGAACTCAGAGGACAGTCGCCCCTCGAAGGCGTGAAGTCGGCAGAATCGCCGGGTCAAATCCGGGTGAGCTACCCGGCCCCGATGCCTCAAAGTCGGTATGAGCTGTCAGGTTCACTCCCATCCCAGTTTGGGCCACTTCCCGACTTAGGAAATTCACCAAATTCGGCCGGAACTCAGAGGACAGTCCCCCCCTCGAAGGCGTGGAAGTCGGCGGAATCGCCGGGTCAGATCCGGCTGGGTTACCCGGCCCCGAAGCCACAAAGTCGGTATGAGCTGTCAGGTGCACTCCCATTCCCGTTTGGACCACTACCCGACTTAGGAAATTCACCAAATTCGGCCTGAACTCAGAGACAGTCCCCCCTCGAAGGCGTGACATTCGGCGGAATCGCCGGGTCAAATCCGGCTGAGCTACCCGCACCCGAAGCCTCAAAGTCGGTATGAGCTGTCAGGTGCACTCCCATCCCCGTTTGGACCACTTCCCGACTTAGGAAATTCGCCAACTTCGGCCTGAACTTAGACAACAGTCCCCCCTCGAAGGCGTGGAAGTCGGCAGAATCGCCAGGATCAAATCAGGCTGAGCTACCCGGCTTGGAAGCCCCAAAGTCGCTATGAGCTGTCAGGTTCACTCCCATCCCCGTTGGGACCACTTCCCGACTTCGGAAATTCGCCAAATTCGGCCTGAACTTATAAAACAGTCCCCCCTCGAAGGCGTGACAGTCGGTAGAACCGCCGGATCCAATCCGGCTGAGCTAACCGGCTTGGACGCCCCAAAGTCGGTATGAGCAGTCAGGTTCAGTCCCATCCCGTTTTGACCACTTCCCGACATAGGAAATTCACCACATTCGGCCTGAACTCAGAGGGCAGCCCCCCCTCGAAGGCGTGCAGTCGGCAGAACCGCCGGATCAAATCCGGCTGAGCTACCCGGCCCCGAAGCCTCAAAGTCGGTATGAGCAGACAGGTTCAGTCCCATCCCAGTTTGGACCACTTCCCGACCTAGGAAATTCACCAAATTCGGCCTGAACTCAGAGGACAGGCCCGCCCTCGAAGGCGTGGAAGTCGGCAGAACCGCCGGTTCAAATCCGGCTGAGCTACCCGGCCCCGAAGCCTCAAAGTCGGTATGAGCTGTCAGGTTCACTCCCATCCCCGTTTGGACCACTTCCCGACTTAGGAAATTCACCAAATTCGGCCGGAACTCAGAGGACAGTCCCCCCCTCGAAGGCGTGACAGTCGGCGGAATCGCCGGATCAGATCCGGCTGGGTTACACGGCTTGGAAGCCTCAAAGTCGGTATGAGCTGTCAGGTGCACTCCCATCCCCGTTTGGACCACTTCCCGACTTAGGAAATTAACCAAATTCGGCCTGAACTCAGAGGACAGTCCCCGCTCGAAGGCGTGGAAGTCGGCAGAATCGCCGGGTCAAATCCGGCTGAGCTACCCGCAGCCGAAGCCTCAAAGTCGGTATGAGCTGTCATGTTCACTCCCATCCCCGTTTGGACCACTTCCCGACTTAGGAAATTCGCCAAATTCGGCCTGAACTCTATACAACAGTCCCCCCTCGAAGGCGTGACAGTCGGTAGAACCGCCGGATCAAATCCGGCTGAGCTACCCGGCTTGGAAGCCCCAAAGTCGGTATGAGCTGTCAGGTTCACTCCCATCCCCGTTTGGACCACTTCCCGACTTAGGAAATTCGCCAAATTCGGCCTGAACTTATACAACAGTCCCCCCTCGAAGGCGTGACAGTCGGTAGAACCGCCGGATCAAATCCGGCTGAGCTACCCGGCTTGGAAGCCCCAAAGTCGGTATGAGCTGTCAGGTTCACTCCCATCCCCGTTTGGACCACTTCCCGACTTAGGAAATTCACCAAATTCGGCCTGAACTCAGAGGACAGGCCCCCCCTCGAAGGCGTAGAAGTCGGCAGAACCGCCGGATCAAATCCGGCTGAGCTACCCGGCCCCGAAGCCTCAAAGTCGGTATGAGCAGTCAGGTTCAGTCCCATCCCAGTTTGGGCCATTTCCCGACTTAGGAAATTCGCCAAATTCGGCCTGAACTTATACAACAGTCCCCCCTCGAAGGCGTGACAGTCGGTAGAACCGCCGGGTCAAATCCGGCTGAGCTACCCGATTTGGAAGCCTTCAAGACAAAACCCATCCGGCAATGCCACTCAAAAAGGGCCCAAATTCAGAAACACCCCCTTCAAATGGTACCACTTCCTCGGAGACACTACCGGGACACGCTCCGCTCGGCGAAAATTAAGTCCCCACCACTAACTGAAGCCAACCGCAGCCCCAACTTCAACGGAGAAATCAGTAACCAATTCAAAAATGCACTTGGTTACTGACTTCTACTGACTCAAAAATATTCTAAGTGTCGCTGGTTACTGATTTGTACTGACTAAAAA
>NW_026869036.1:0-2849 GCF_020745735.1 Hemiscyllium ocellatum
ACCTCACCAATATCACTGTCAAACTCCACCTCACCAATATCACTGTCAAACAGCACCTCACCAATATCACTGTCAAACTCCACCCACCAATATCACTGTCAAACTCCACCTCCCCAATATCACTGTCAAACACTACCTCACCAATATCACTGTCAAACTCCGCCTCACCAATATCACTGTCAAACTCCACCTCACCAATATCACTGTCAAACTCCACCTCACCAATATCACTGTCAAACTCCACCTCACCAATATCACTGTCAAACGCACCTCACCAATATCACTGTCAAACTGCACCTCACCAATATCACTGTCAAACTACACCTCACCAATATCACTGTCAAACTCCACCTCACCATATCACTGTCAAACCGTCCATCACTAATATCACTGTCAAAACACACCTCACCAATATCACTGTCAAACTCCACCTCACCAATATCACTGTCAAAACGCACCTCACCAATATCACTGTCAAACTGCACCTCACCAATATCACTGTCAAACTGCATCTCACCAATATCACTGTCAAATCCACCTCACCAATATCACTGTCAAACTCCACCTCACCAATATCACTGTCAAACTCCACCTCACCAATATCACTGTCAAACTCCACCTCACCAATATCACTGTCAAACTCCACCTCACCAATATCACTGTCAAACTCCACCTCACCAATATCACTGTCAAACCGCACCCACCAATATCACTGTCAAACTGCACCTCACCAATATCACTGTCAAACTCCACCTCACCAATATCACTGTCAAACCGCACCACACCAATATCACTGTCAAAATCCATCTCACCAATATCACTGTCAAACTCCACCTCACCAATATCACTGTCAAACTCCACCTCACCAATATCACTGTCAAACTCCAACTCACCAATATCACTGTCAAATCCACCTCACCAATATCACTGTCAAAATGCATCTCACCAATATCACTGTCAAACTCCACCTCACCAATATCACTGTCAAACTGCACCTCACCAATATCACTGTCAAATCCACCTCACCAATATCACTGTCAAACCGCACCTCACCAATATCACTGTCAAACCACACCTCACCAATATCACTGTCAAACTCCACCTCACCAATATCACTGTCAAACTCCACCTCACCAATATCACAGTCAAAATCCATCTCACTAATATCACTGTCAAACCACACCTCACCAATATCACTGTCAAACCACACCTCACCAATATCACTGTCAAACTCCACCTCACCAATATCACTGTCAAACTCACCTCACCAATATCACTGTCAAACTGCACCTCACCAATATCACTGTCAAACTCCACCTCACCAATATCACTGTCAAACTCCACCTCACCAATATCACTGTCAAACAGCACCTCACCAATATCACTGTCAAACTGCACCTCACCAATATCACTGTCAAACTCCACCTCACCAATATCACTGTCAAACTCCACCTCACCAATATCACTGTCAAAAACCACCTCACCAATATCACTGTCAAACTGCACCTCACCAATATCACTGTCAAACTCCACCTCACCAATATCACTGTCAAACTGCACCTCACCAATATCACTGTCAAACTCCACCTCACCAATATCACTGTCAAACTCCACCTCACCAATATCACTGTCAAACTCCACCTCACCAATATCACTGTCAAACTCCACCTCACCAATATCACTGTCAAACGCACCTCACCAATATCACTGTCAAACTCCACCTCACCAATATCACTGTCAAACTCCACCTCACCAATATCACTGTCAAACTCCACCTCACCAATATCACTGTCAAAATCCATCTCACCAATATCACTGTCAAACCGTGCATCACCAATATCACTGTCAAACTCCACCTCACCAATATCACTGTCACATCCACCTCACCAATATCACTGTCAAAACGCACCTCACCAATATCACTGTCAAACTCCACCTCACCAATATCACTGTCAAACTCCACCTCACCAATATCACTGTCAAACTCCACCTCACCAATATCACTGTCAAACTCCACCTCACCAATATCACTGTCAAACTCCACCTCACCAATATCACTGTCAAACTCCACCTCACCAAATATCACTGTCAAACTCCACCTCACCAATATCACTGTCAAACTCCACCTCACCAATATCACTGTCAAACCGCACCACACCAATATCACTGTCAAACTGCATCTCACCAATATCACTGTCAAACTCCACCTCACCAATATCACTGTCAAAACGCACCTCACCAATATCACTGTCAAACTGCACCTCACCAATATCACTGTCAAACTCCACCTCACCAATATCACTGTCAAACTGCACCTCACCAATTTCACTGTCAAACTCCACTCACCAATATCACTGTCAAATCCACCTCACCAATATCACTGTCAAAAACCTCACCAATATCACTGTCAAACTCCACCTCACCAATATCACTGTCAAACTGCACCTCACCAATATCACTGTCAAACTCCACCTCACCAATATCACTGTCAAACTCCACCTCACCAATATCACTGTCAAACTCTACCTCACCAATATCACTGTCAAACTCCACCTCACCAATATCACTGTCAAACTCCACCCCACCAATATCACTGTCAAACTCCACCTCACCAATATCACTGTCAAAATCCACCTCACCAATATCACTGTCAAACCGCACCTCACCAATATCACTGTCAAACTCCACCTCACCAATATCACTGTCAAACTCCACCTCACCAATATCACTGTCAAACCGCACCTCACCAATATCACTGTCAAACTGCACCTCACCAATATCACTGTCAAACTCCACCTCACCAATATCACTGTCAAACAGCACCTCACCAATATCACTGTCAAACTCCA
>NW_026869037.1:0-2785 GCF_020745735.1 Hemiscyllium ocellatum
CGAAGGCGTGAAGTCGGCGAACGCCGGGTCAAATCCGGCTGAGCTACCCGCTTGGAAGCCTCAAAGTCGGTGTGAGCTGTCAGGTTCACTCCCATCCCCTTTTGGACCACTTCCCGACTTAGGAATTTCGCCAAATTCGGCCTGAATTTAGACAACAGTCCCCCCTCGAAGGCGTGACAGTCGGTAGAACCGCCGGATCAAATCCGGCTGAGCTACCCGGCTTGGAAGCCCCAAGTCGGTATGAGCTGTCAGGTTCACTCCCACCCCCGTTTGGACCACTTCCCGACTTAGGAAATTCGCCAAATTCGGCCTGAACTCAGAGACAGTCCCCCCTCGAAGGCGTGGACAGTCGGCAGAACCGCCGGGTCAAATCCGGCTGAGCTACCCGCACCCGAAGCCTCAAAGTCGGTATGAGCTGTCAGGTTCACTCCATCCCCGTTTGGACCACTTCCCGACTTAGGAAATTCACCAAATTCGGCCTGAACTCAGAACAGTCCCCCCTCGAAGGCGTGAAGTCGGCAGAACCGCCGGATCAAATCCGGCTGAGCTACCCGGCTTGGAAGCCCCAAAGTCGGTATGAGCTGTCAGGTTCACTCCCATCCCCGTTTGGACCACTTCCCGACTTAGGAAATTCGCCAAATTCGGGCTGAACTTATACAACAGTCCCCCCTCGAGGGCGTGACAGTCGGTAGAACCGCCGGATCAAATCCGGCTGAGCTACCCGGCTTGGAAGCCCCAAAGTCGGTATGAGCTGTCAGGTTCACTCCCATCCCCGTTTGGACCACTTCCCGACTTAGGAAATTCACCAAATTCGGCCTGAACTCAGAGGACAGGCCCCCCTCGAAGGCGTGAAGTCGGCAGAACCGCCGGATCAAATCCGGCTGAGCTACCCGGCCCCGAAGCCTCAAAGTCGGTATGAGCAGTCAGGTTCAGTCCCATCCCAGTTTGGGCCATTTCCCGACTTAGGAAATTCGCCAAATTCGGCCTGAACTTATACAACAGTCCCCCCTCGAAGGCGTGACAGTCGGTAGAACCGCCGGGTCAAATCCGGCTGAGCTACCCGATTTGGAAGCCTTCAAGACAAAACCCATCCGGCAATGCCACTCAAAAAGGGCCCAAATTCAGAAACACCCCCTTCAAAAGGTACCACTTCCTCGGAGACACTACCGGGACACGCTCCGCTCGGCGAAAATTAAGCCCCCACCACTAACTGAAGCCAACCGCAGCCCCAACTTCAACGGAGAAATCAGTAACCAATTCAAAAATGCACTTGGTTACTGACTTCTACTGACTCAAAAATATTCTAAGTGTCGCTGGTTACTGATTTGTACTGACTAAAAATATTTTAAGTGTCGCTGGTTACTGATTTGTACTGCTTCAAAAATATTCTAAGTGTCAGTGGTTACTGATTTGTACTGACTGAAAAATTTTCTAACCGCCGGGTCAAATCCGGCCGGGCCAGCCGGCTTGGAAGCCTCAAGGTCGGTATGAGCTGTCAGATTCAACCCCATCACCATTTGGACCACTTCCCGACATAGGAAATTCACCAAATTCGGCCTGAACTCAGAGGGCAGGCCCCCCTCGAAGGCCAGGCATTCGGCAGAACCGCCGGGACAAATACGACTGTGCTACCCGGCCCCGAAGCCTCAAAGTCGGTATGAGCAGTTAGGTTCACTCCCAACCCCGTTTGGACCACGTCCCGACTTAGGAAATTCACCAAATTCGGCCTGAACTTAGACAACAGTCCCCCCTCGAAGGCGTGACAGTCGGCGGAACCGCCGGATCAAATCCGGCTGAGCTACCCGTCTTGGAAGCCCCAAAGTCGGTATGAGCTGTCAGGTTCACTCCCATCCCCGTTTGGACCACTTCCCGACTTAGGAAATTCACCAAATTCGGCCCGAACTTAGAGGAGAGTCCCCCCTCGAAGGCGTGACAGTCGGCGGAACCGCCGGATCAAATCCGGCTGAGCTACCCGGCTTGGAAGCCCCAACGTCGGTATGAGCTGTCAGGTCCACTCCCATCCCCGTTTGGACCACTTCCCAACATAGGAAATTCACCAAATTCGGCCTGAACTCAGAGGGCAGGCCCCCCTCGAAGGCCAGGCATTCGGCAGAACCGCCGGGTCAAATCCGACTGTGCTACCCGGCCCCGAAGCCTCAAAGTCGGAATGAGCAGTCAGGTTCAGTCCCATCCCAGTTTGGGCCATTTCCCGACTTAGGAAATTCACCAAATTCGGCCGGAACTCAGAGGACAGCCCCCCCTCGAAGGCGTGAAGTCGGCAGAACCGCCGGGTCAAATCCGGCTGAGCTACCCGGCTTGAAGCCTCAAAGTCGGTAAGAGCTGTCAGGTGCACTCCCATCCCCGTTTGGACCACTTCCCGACTTAGGAAATTCACCAAATTCGGCC
The DNA here is from genome assembly GCF_020745735.1 of Hemiscyllium ocellatum. NCBI lineage: Eukaryota > Metazoa > Chordata > Chondrichthyes > Orectolobiformes > Hemiscylliidae > Hemiscyllium > Hemiscyllium ocellatum. Next base: position 2,407 of record NW_026869037.1, read on the forward strand.
GGAACTCAGAGGACAGTCCCCCCTCGAAGGCGTGAAGTCGGCAGAACCGCCGGGTCAAATCCGGCTGAGCTACCCGGCTTGGAAGCCCCAAAGTCGGTATGAGCTGTCAGGTTCACTCCCATCCCCGTTTGACCACTTCCCGACTTAGGAAATTCACCAAATTCGGCCTGAACTAGACAACAGTCCCCCGCTCGAAGGCGTGACAGTCGGCAGAACGCCGGATCAAATCCGGCTGAGCTTCCCGGCTTGGAAGCCTCAAAGTCGGTATGAGCTTTCAGGTTCACTCCCATCCCCGTTTGGACCACTTCCCGACTTAGGAAATTCGCCAAATTCGGCCTGAACTTATACAACAGTCCCCCCTCGAAGGCGTGACAGTCGG
>NW_026869038.1:0-2727 GCF_020745735.1 Hemiscyllium ocellatum
TAGCTCAGCCGGATTTGATCCGGCGGTTCCGCCGACTGTCACGCCTTCGAGGGGGGACTGTTGTCTAAGTTCAGGCCGAATTTGGTGAATTTCCTAAGTCGGGACGTGGTCCAAACGGGTTTGGGAGTGAAACTAACTGCTCATACCGACTTTGAGGCTTCGGGGCCGGGTAGCACAGTCGTATTTGTCCCGGCGGTTCTGCCGAATGCCTGGCCTTCGAGGGGGCCTGCCCTCTGAGTTCAGGCCGAATTTGGTGAATTTCCTATGTCGGGAAGTGGTCCAAACGGTGATGGGGTTGAATCTGACAGCTCATACCGACCTTGTGGCTTCCAAGCCGGCTGGCCCGCCGGATTTGACCCGGCGGTTAGAAAATTTTTTCAGCAGTACAAATCAGTAACCAGCGACACTTAAAATATTTTTTAGTCAGTACAAATCAGTAACCAGCGACACTTAGAATATTTTTGAGTCAGTAGAAGTCAGTAACCAAGTGCATTTTTGAATTGGTTACTGATTTCTCCGTTGAAGTTGGGGCTGCGGTTGGCTTCAGTTAGTGGTGGGGGCTTAATTTTCGCCGAGCGGAGCGTGTCCCGGTAGTGTCTCCGAGGAAGTGGTACCTTTTGAAGGGGGTGTTTCTGAATTTGGGCCCTTTTTGAGTGGCATTGCCGGATGGGTTTTGTCTTGAAGGCTTCCAAATCGGGTAGCTCAGCCGGATTTGACCCGGCGGTTCTACCGACTGTCACGCCTTCGAGGGGGGACTGTTGTATAAGTTCAGGCCGAATTTGGCGAATTTCCTAAGTCGGGAAATGGCCCAAACTGGGATGGGACTGAACCTGACTGCTCATACCGACTTTGAGGCTTCGGGGCCGGGTAGCTCAGCCGGATTTGATCCGGCGGTTCTGCCGACTTCTACGCCTTCGAGGGGGGCCTGTCCTCTGAGTTCAGGCCGAATTTGGTGAATTTCCTAAGTCGGGAAGTGGTCCAAACGGGGATGGGAGTGAACCTGACAGCTCATACCGACTTTGGGGCTTCCAAGCCGGGTAGCTCAGCCGGATTTGATCCGGCGGTTCTACCGACTGTCACGCCTTCGAGGGGGGACTGTTGTATAAGTTCAGGCCGAATTTGGCGAATTTCCTAAGTCGGGAAGTGGTCCAAACGGGGATGGGAGTGAACCTGACAGCTCATACCGACATTTGGGGCTTCCAAGCCGGGTAGCTCAGCCGGATTTGATCCGGCGGTTCTGCCGACTGTCACGCCTTCGAGGGGGGACTGTTGTCTAAGTTCAGGCCGAATTTGGTGAATTTCCTAAGTCGGGAAGTGGTCCAAACGGGGATGGGAGTGAACCTGACAGCTCATACCGACTTTGAGGCTTCGGGGCGGGTAGCTCAGCCGGATTTGACCCGGCGGTTCTGCCGACTGTCACGCCTTCGAGGGGGACTGTCCTCTGAGTTCAGGCCGAATTTGGTGAATTTCCTAAGTCGGGAAGTGGTCCAAACGGGATGGGAGTGAACCTGACAGCTCATACCGACTTTGAGGCTTCCAAGCCGGGTAGCTCAGCCGGATTTGACCCGGCGATTCTGCCGACTTCCACGCCTTCGAGGGGGGACTGTCCTCTGAGTTCAGGCCGAATTTGGTGAATTTCCTAAGTCGGGAAGTGGTCCAAACGGGGATGGGAGTGAACCTGACAGCTCATACCGACTTTGAGGCTTCGGGGCCGGGTAGCTCAGTCGGATTTGACCCGGCGGTTCTGCCGACTTGCCTGGCCTTCGAGGGGGGCCTGTCCTCTGAGTTCAGGCCGAATTTGGTGAATTTCCTAAGTCGGGAAGTGGTCCAAAACGGGGATGGGAGTGAACCTGACAGCTCATACCGACTTTGAGGCTTCCAAGCCGGGTAGCTCAGCCGGATTTGATCGGCGGTTCTGCCGACTGTCACGCTTCGAGGGGGGACTGTCCTCTGAGTTCAGGCCGAATTTGGTGAATTTCCTAAGTCGGGAAGTGGTCCAAACGGGGATGGGAGTGAACCTGACAGCTCATACCGACTTTGGGGCTTCCAAGCCGGGTAGCTCAGCCGGATTTGATCCGGCGGTTCTGCCGACTGTCACGCCTTCGAGGGGGGAGTTGTCTAAGTTCAGGCCGAATTTGGTGAATTTCCTAAGTCGGGAAGTGGTCCAAACGGGGATGGGAGTGAACCTGACAGCTCATACCGACTTTGAGGCTTCGGGGCGGGTAGCTCAGCCGGATTTGACCCGGCGATTCTGCCGACTTCCACGCCTTCGAGGGGGGCTGTCCTCTGAGTTCAGGCCGAATTTGGTGAATTTCCTAAGTCGGGAAGTGGTCCAAACGGGATGGGAGTGAACCTGACAGCTCATACCGACTTTGAGGCTTCCAAGCCGGGTAACCCAGCCGGATTTGACCCGGCGGTTCCGCCGACTGTCACGCCTTCGAGGGGGGACTGTCCTCTGAGTTCAGGCCGAATTTGGTGAATTTCCTAAGTCGGGAAGTGGTCCAAACGGGGATGGGAGTGAACCTGACAGCTCTTACCGACTTTGAGGCTTCGGGGCCGGGTAGCTCAGCCGGATTTGACCCGGCGATTCTGCCGACTGTCACGCCTTCGAGGGGGGACTGTCCTCTGAGTTCAGGCCGAATTTGGTGAATTTCCTAAGTCGGGAAGTGGTCCAAACGGGGATGGGAGTGAACCTGACAGCTCATACCGACTTTGAGGCTTCGGGGC
>NW_026869039.1:0-2692 GCF_020745735.1 Hemiscyllium ocellatum
GGGAGACCGGGAAACTGTGCACGGAGCTCCGAGTGACCGAGGGGAGACCGGGGAACTGTGCACGGTGCTCCGAGTGACCGAGGGGAGAGACCGGGGAACTGTGCACGGTGCTCCGAGTGACCGAGGGAGACCGGGGAACTGTGCACGGTGCTCCGAGTGACCGAGGGGAGACCGGGGAACTGTGCACGGTGCTCCGAGTGACCGAGGGGAGACCGGGGAACTGTGCACGGTGCTCCGAGTGACCGAGGGGAGACCGGGGAACAGTGCACGGAGCTCCGAGTGACCGAGGGGAGACCGGGGAACTGTGCACGGTGCTCCGAGTGACCGAGGGGAGACCGGGGAACTGTGCACGGTGCTCCGAGTGACCGAGGGGAGACCGGGGAACTGTGCACGGTGCTCCGAGTGACCGAGGGGAGACCGGGGAACTGTGCACGGTGCTCCGAGTGACCGAGGGGAGACCGGGGAACTGTGCACGGTGCTCCGAGTGACCGAGGGGAGACCGGGGAACTGTGCACGGAGCTCCGAGTGACCGAGGGGAGACCGGGGAACTGTGCACGGTGCTCCGAGTGACCGAGGGAGACCGGGGAACTGTGCACGGTGCTCCGAGTGACCGAGGGAGACCGGGGAACTGTGCACGGAGCTCCGAGTGACCGAGGGGAGACCGGGGAACTGTGCACGGAGCTCCGAGTGACCGAGGGGAGACCGGGGAACTGTGCACGGTGCTCCGTGTGTGGGTCTGACCGAGGGGAGACCGGGAAACTGTGCACGGTGCTCCGAGTGACCGAGGGGAGACCGGGGAACTGTGCACGGTGCTCCAATTGTGGGGTCTGACCAAGGGGAGACCGGGGAACTGTGCACGGTGCTCCGAGTGACCGAGGGGAGACCGGGGAACTGTGCACGGTGCTCCGAGTGTGGGGTCTGACCGAGGGGAGACCGGGGAACTGTGCACGGTGCTCCGAGTGACCGAGGGGAGACCGGGGAACTGTGCACGGTGCTCCGAGTGTGGGGTCTGACTGAGGGGAGACCGGGGAACTGTGCACGGTGCTCCGAGTGACCGAGGGGAGAGACCGGGGAACTGTGCACGGTGCTCCGAGTGACCGAGGGGAGAGACCGGGGAACTGTGCACGGTGCTCCGAGTGACCGAGGGGAGACCGGGGAACTGTGCACGGTGCTCCGAGTGACCGAGGGGAGAGACCGGGGAACTGTGCACGGTGCTCCGAGTGACCGAGGGGAGACCGGGGAACTGTGCACGGTGCTCCGAGTGACCGAGGGGAGACCGGGGAACTGTGCACGGTGCTCCGAGTGACCGAGGGGAGAGACCGGGGAACTGTGCACGGTGCTCCGAGTGACCGAGGGGAGACCGGGGAACTGTGCACGGTGCTCCGAGTGACCGAGGGGAGACCGGGGAACTGTGCACGGTGCTCCGAGTGACCGAGGGAGACCGGGGAACTGTGCACGGTGCTCCGAGTGACCGAGGGGAGACCGGGGAACTGTGCACGGTGCTCCGAGTGACCGAGGGGAGACCGGGGAACTGTGCACGGTGCTCCGAGTGACCGAAGGGAGACCAGGGAACTGTGCACGGAGCTCCGAGTGTGGGTCTGACCGAGGGAGACCGGGGAACTGTGCACGGTGCTCCGAGTGACCGAGGGGAGAGACCGGGGAACTGTGCATGGTGCTCCGAATGTGGGGTCTGACGAGGGGAGACCGGGGACCGGTGCCGTTCGGTGGACCAGCCCTGTACGCGTACAGACTTGCCGGGGAATGTAACCGAGAGATCTGGGCTCCTCGCCAGAGCAATGGCAGCCCCTCCCTCAGTTACCGCGTCTCTCCCTCTCTGTCTGTCTCCCTCCTGCACTGGCTCCAGGTGTGTCCTGTCTGTCCCTGAATCCCAGACAACCACAACACCGGAGGGAATTCAGGAGGAGCTGGGGATCGGAGGGAGGATGCACATTGGCACACACTCACACTCTCACACTCACACTCCCAGCCGGGTGTGAGGGGTCGGACACACTGCCTCTCTCTCTCAGCACAGCGGTAAGGAACATCTCCGTCAGGCTCTGTCTCTCTCTCTCTCCCTCCCTCTCTCTCTGTCTCTCTCTTTCTCTCTCTCTCTGATTCTGTCTTTCTCTCCTTCTCTCTCTCTGTCTCTCTCTATCTATCTGTTTCTCTCTCTCTCTCTCTCTCCATCTCTGTGTCTCTCTCTCTCTCCTCTCTCCCCCCATCCTCTCTCTCTCTGTCAATCTGTCTGTCTCTCTCCCTCTATCTATCTGTTTTTCTCTCTCTCTCTCTCTATCTGTCTGTCTCTCTCCGTCTCTCTGTGTCTCTCTCTTCTCTCTCTCTCCTCTCTCCCCATCCTCTCTCTCTTTCTCTCTGTCTCTCTCTCTCTTTCTCCTCCTCTCTCTCTCTCTCTCTCTCCCCATCCTCTCTCTCTCTTTCTCTCTGTCTGTCTCTGTCTGTCTCTCTCTGTGTCTCTCTTTCTTCTTCTCTCTCTCTCTCTCTCCCCATCCTCTCTCTCTTTCTCTCTGTCTCTCTCTCTCTTTCTCCTTCTCTCTCTCTCTCTCCCCATCCTCTCTCTCTCTTTCTCTCTGTCTGTCTCTCTCTGTCTCTGTCTCTGTCTCTCTCACACACACCCTCTCTCTCTCTCTCCATCTCTCTATCTTCCCATCTCTCTCTCTCTCTATGTCTGTCTGTC
>NW_026869040.1:0-2703 GCF_020745735.1 Hemiscyllium ocellatum
GGGTAACCTACAGGGGAGAAGGGGAATACTGACATAACCCGGGGTAACCTACAGGGGGAGGGGGAATACTGACATAACCCGGGGTAACCTACAGGGGAGGGGGGAATACTGACATAACCCGGGGTAACCTACAGGGGAGAGGGGGAATACTGACATAACCGGGGTAACCTACAGGGGAGGAGGGGAATACTGACATAACCCGGGGTAACCTACAGGGGAGGGAGAGGGGAATACTGACATAACCCGGGGTAACCTACAGGGGAGAGGGGGAATACTGACATAACCCGGGGTAACCTACAGGGGAGAGGGGAATACTGACATAACCCGGGGTAACCTACAGGGAGAAGGGGAATACTGACATAACCCGGGGTAACCTACAGGGGAGAAGGGGAATACTGACATAACCCGGGGTAACCTACAGGGAGAAGGGGAATACTGACATAACCCGGGGTAACCTACAGGGGAGAAGGGGAATACTGACATAACCCGGGGTAGCCTACAGGGGAGAAGGGGAATACTGACATAACCCGGGGTAACCTACAGGGGAGAGGGGGAATACTGACATAACCCGGGTAACCTACAGGGGAGAAGGGGATACTGACATAACCCGGGGTAACCTACAGGGGAGAGGGGAATACTGACATAACCCGGGGTAACCTACAGGGGAGAAGGGGGAATACTGACATAACCCGGGGTAACCTACAGGGGAGAAGGGGAATACTGACATAACCCGGGTAACCTACAGGGGAGGGGGGAATACTGACATAACCCGGGGTAACCTACAGGGGAGAAGGGGAATACTGACATAACCCGGGGTAACCTACAGGGGAGAAGGGGAATACTGACATAACCCGGGGTACCTACAGGGGAGGAGGGGAATACTGACATAACCCGGGTAACCTACAGGGGAGAAGGGGAATACTGACATAACCCGGGGTAACCTACAGGGGAGAAGGGGAATACTGACATAACCTGGGGTAACCTACAGGGGAGGAGGGGAATACTGACATAACCCGGGGTAACCTACAGGGGAGAGGGGGAATACTGACATAACCCGGGGTAACCTACGGGGAGAAGGGGGAATACTGACATAACCCGGGGTAACCTACAGGGGAGAGGGGAATACTGACATAACCCGGGGTAACCTACAGGGGAGAAGGGGAATACTGACATAACCCGGGGTAACCTACAGGGGAGAGGGGGAATACTGACATAACCCGGGATAACCTACAGGGGAGAGGGGGAATACTGACATAACCCGGGGTAACCTACAGGGGAGAAGGGGAATACTGACATAACCCGGGGTAACCTACAGGGGAGAAGGGGAATACTGACATAACCCGGGTAACCTACAGGGGAGAAGGGGAATACTGACATAACCCGGGGTAACCTACAGGGGAGAGGGGGAATACTGACATAACCCGGGTAACCTACAGGGGAGAAGGGGAATACTGACATAACCCGGGTAACCTACAGGGGAGAGGGGAATACTGACATAACCCGGGGTAACCTACAGGGGAGAAGGGGGAATACTGACATAACCCGGGGTAACCTACAGGGGAGATGGGGAATACTGACATAACCCGGGTAACCTACAGGGGAGAAGGGGAATACTGACATAACCCGGGGTAACCTACAGGGGAGAATGGGAACACTGACATAACCCGGGGTAACCTACAGGGGAGAAGGGGGAATACTGACATAACCCGGGGTAACCTACAGGGGAGAGGGGAATACTGACATAACCCGGGGTAACCTACAGGGGAGAAGGGGAATACTGACATAACCCGGGGTACCTACAGGGGAGGAGGGGAATACTGACATAACCCGGGTAACCTACAGGGGAGAGGGGGAAAACTGAACATAACCCGGGGTAACCTACAGGGAACAAGGGGGAATACTGACATAACCCGGGGTAACCTACAGGGGAGACGGGGAATACTGACATAACCCGGGGTAACCTACAGGGGAGAAGGGGAATACTGACATAACCCGGGGGTAACCTACAGGGGAGAAGGGGGAATACTGACATAACCCGGGTAACCTACAGGGGAGAAGGGGAATACTGACATAACCCGGGGTAACCTACAGGGGAGAAGGGGAATACTGACATAACCCGGGGTAACCTACAGGGGAGAAGGGGAATACTGACATAACCCGGGGTAACCTACAGGGGAGGAGGGGAATACTGACATAACCCGGTAACCTACAGGGGAGAAGGGGAATACTGACATAACCCGGGGTAACCTACAGGGGAGAGGGGAATACTGACATAACCGGGGTAACCTACAGGGGAGAAGGGGAATACTGACATAACCCGGGGTAACCTACAGGGAGAAGGGGAATACTGACATAACCCGGGGTAACCTACAGGGGAGAGGGGGAATACTGACATAACCCGGGGTAACCTACAGGGGAGAAGGGGAATACTGACATAACCCGGGGTAACCTACAGGGGAGAAGGGGGAATACTGACATAACCCGGGTAACCTACAGGGGAGAAGGGGAATACTGACATAACCCGGGGTAACCTACAGGGGAGGGGGAATACTGACATAACCCGGGTAACCTACAGGGGAGAGGGGGAATACTGACATAACCCGGGTAACCTACAGGGGAGAAGGGGAATACTGACATAACCCGGGGTAACCTACAGGGGAGAAGGGGAATACTGACATAACCCGGGGTAACCTACAGGGGAGA
>NW_026869041.1:0-2671 GCF_020745735.1 Hemiscyllium ocellatum
CTGTCCTCTGAGTTCAGGCCGAATTTGGTGAATTTCCTAAGTCGGGAAGTGGTCCAAACGGGGATGGGAGTGAACCTGACAGCTCATACCGACTTTGGGGCTTCAAGCCGGGTAGCTCAGCCGATTTGATCCGGCGGTCCGCCGACTGTCACGCCTTCGAGGGGGAGCTGTCCTCTAAGTTCAGGCCGAATTTGGTGAATTTCCTAAGTCGGGAAGTGGTCCAAACGGGGATGGGAGTGAACCTGACAGCTCATACCGACTTTGAGGCTTCGGCGCGGGGTAGCTCAGCCGGATTTGACCCGCGGTTCTGCCGACTGCCACGCCTTCGAGGGGGGCCTGTCCTCTGAGTTCAGGCCGAATTTGGTGAATTTCCTAAGTCGGGAAGTGGTCCAAACGGGGATGGGAGTGAACCTGACAGCTCATACCGACTTTGAGGCTTCCAAGCCGGTAGCTCAGCCGGATTTGACCCGGCGGTTCTTCCGACTGCCACGCCTTCGAGGGGGGCCTGTCCTCTGAGTTCAGGCCGAATTTGGTGAATTTCCTAAGTCGGGAAGTGGTCCAAACGGGGATGGGAGTGAACCTGACAGCTCATACCGACTTTGAGGCTTCCAAGGCCGGGTAGCTCAGCCGGATTTGATCCGGCGGTTCTGCCGACTGTCACGCCTTCGAGGGGACTGTCCTCGAGTTTCAGGCCGAATTTGGTGAATTTCCTAAGTCGGGAAGTGGTCCAAACTGGGATGGGAGTGAACCTGACAGCTCATACCGACTTTGAGGCTTCCAAGCCGGGTAGCTCAGCCGGATTTGATCCCGGCGGTTCGCCGACTGTCACGCCTTCGAGGGGGGACTGTTGTCTAAGTTCAGGCCGAATTTGGCGAATTTCCTAAGTCGGGAAGTGGTCCAAACGGGGATGGGAGTGAACCTGACAGCTCATACCGACTTTGAGGCTTCGGGCCGGGTAGCTCAGCCGGATTTGATCCGGCGGTTCTGCCGACTGTCACGCCTTCGAGGGGGGACTGTCCTCTGAGTTCAGGCCGAATTTGGTGAATTTCCTAAGTCGGGAAGTGGTCCAAACGGGGATGGGAGTGAACCTGACAGCTCATACCGACTTTGAGGCTTCCAAGCCGGGTAGCTCAGCCGGATTTGATCCGGCGGTTCTGCCGACTGTCACGCCTTCGAGGGGGGACTGTCCTCTAAGTTCAGGCCGAATTTGGTGAATTTCCTAAGTCGGGAAGTGGTCCAAACGGGGATGGGAGTGAACCTGACAGCTCATACCGACTTTGAGGCTTCGGGGCCGGTAGCTCAGCCGGATTTGACCCGGCGATTCTGCCGACTGTCACGCCTTCGAGGGGGGCTGTCCTCTGAGTTCAGGCCGAATTTGGTGAATTTCCTAAGTCGGGAAGTGGTCCAAACGGGATGGGAGTGAACCTGACAGCTCATACCGACTTTGAGGCTTCGGGTGCTTGTAGCTCAGCCGGATTTGACCCGGCGATTCTGCCGACTGTCACGCCTTCGAGCGGGGACTGTCCTCTGAGTTCAGGCCGAATTTGGTGAATTTCCTAAGTCGGGAAGTGGTCCAAACGGGGATGGGAGTGAACCTGACAGCTCATACCGACTTTGAGGCTTCGGCCGGGTAGCACAGCCGGATTTGACCCGCGGTTCTGCCGAATGCCTGCCTTCGAGGGGGGCCTGCCCTCTGAGTTCAGGCCGAATTTGGTGAATTTCCTAAGTTGGGAAGTGGTCCAAACGGGGATGGGAGTGGACCTGACAGCTCATACCGACTTTGGGCTTCCAAGCCGGGTAGCTCAGCCGGATTGATCCGGCGGTTCTGCCGACTGTCCACGCCTTCGAGGGGGGACTGTCCTCTAAGTTCAGGCCGAATTTGGTGAATTTCCTAAGTCGGGAAGTGGTCCAAACGGGGATGGGAGTGAACCTGACAGCTCATACCGACTTTGGGGCTTCCAAGCCGGGTAGCTCAGCCGGATTTGATCCGGCGGTTCTGCCGACTGTCACGCCTTCGAGGGGGGGACTGTTGTCTAAGTTCAGGCCGAATTTGGTGAATTTCCTAAGTCGGGAAGTGGTCCAACGGGGATGGGAGTGAACCTGACAGCTCATACCGACTTTGAGGCTTCGGGCCGGGTAGCTCAGCCGGATTTGACCCGGCGATTCTGCCGACTTCCACGCCTTCGAGCGGGGACTGTCCTCTGAGTTCAGGCCGAATTTGGTGAATTTCCTAAGTCGGGAAGTGGTCCAAACGGGGTTGGGAGTGAACCTGACTGCTCATACCGAATTTGAGGCTTCCAAGTCGGGTAGCACAGTCGGATTTGACCCGGCGGTTCTGCCGAGTCCACGCCTTCGAGGGGGCAGTCCTCTGAGTTCAGGCCGAAGTTGGTGAATTTCCTAAGTCGGGAAGTGGTCCACACGGGGATGGGAGTGAACCTGACAGCTCATACCGACTTTGAGGCTTCAAGCCGGGTAGCTCAGCCGGATTTGATCCGGCGGTTCTGCCGACTTCCACGCCTTCGAGGGGGGGCTGTCCTCTGAGTTCAGGCCGAATTTGGTGAATTTCCTAAGTCGGGAAGTGTTCCAAACGGGGATGGGAGTGAACCTGACAGCTCATACCGACTTTGGGCTTCCAAGCCGGGTAGCTCAGCCGGATTTGACCCGGCGGTTC
>NW_026869042.1:0-2620 GCF_020745735.1 Hemiscyllium ocellatum
CCCTCCCCCTCTCTCACCACCACTATCTCTCTTTACCCCTCTCCCTCTTGTCCCCTCCCTCCCTCTCTCTCTCACGCCCTCTCCCTCTCTCGACCCCCTCCCTCTCTCTCTCGTCCCTCCCTCTCTCTCTCGCCCCCCCTCTCTCTCTTGCCCCCTCCCTCTCACTCTGATCCCCCTCCCTCTCTCTCACGCCCTTCCCTCTCTCTCTCATCTCCTCAGTCTCTCTCTCTCTCACCCCCTCTCTCTAACCACCTCTCTCTCTCCCCCTCTCTCACTCACCCCTCTCTCTCTTGCCCACTCCCTCTCACTTTCATCCCCCTCCCTCTCTCTCTCTCTCATGCTCCTTCCCTCTTTCACTCGCCCCGTCAGTCTCTCTCTTTCTCTCATTCCCCTCTTTCTCTCTCTCCCCCTCTCTCAACCCCACCCTCTTTTTCTCGCCCCCTCCCTCTCTCTCTCGCCCCCATCCACTCTCTCTTGCCCCCTCCCTCTCTCCCCCTCACAACTTCCTCTCTCTCGCCCCCTCCCTCTCTCTCGCACCCTCCCTCTCTCTCGCCCCCTCCCTTCTCTCGCCCCCTCCCTCTCTCTCGCCCCCTCCCTCCCTCTTGCCACCCTCTCTCTCGCCCCAATCCTCTCTTTAATGCCCCCTCTCTCTTTCTCACCCCCTCCCTCTCTCGCTCTCTCGCCCCCATCCACTCTCTCTCGCCACCTCCCTCTCTCCCTCGCTTGCCCCCTTCCACTCACTCTCATTCCCCTCCGTCTCGCGCTCTCTCACGTCCCGCTTTCTCCCCTCTCTCTCTCGCTCCCTCTCTCTCTTGCCCCCTCCCTCTCACTCTCATCCCTCTCCCTCTCTCTCTCACGCCCCCTCCCTCTCTCGTCCCCCTCCCTCTCTCACTCGTCCCCCTCCGTCTCTCTCTCTCTCATCCCCCTCTTTCTCTCTCTCTCTCACCCCCTCCCTCTTTTTCTCGCCTCCTCCCTCTCTCTCGCCCCCATGCACACTCTCTCGCCCCCTCCATCTCTCCCTATCACTCCTTCCTCTCTCTCTCTCCTCTAGCACCCTCCCTCTCTCTTGCCCCCCTCGCCACCCTCTCTCTCTCGTCCCCTTCCTCTCTTTAATGCCCCCTCCCTCTCTTTCTAACCCCCTTCGACTCTCTCTCTTACCCCCACCCTCTCTCTCTCGCCCCTTCCCTCTCTCTCTCTCACCCTCCCTCTCTCTCTCGCTACCCTCCCTCCCTCTCTCTCACTCTCCCCTCCCCCCCTCTCTCTCGCCCCCTCCCTCCCAGTCTCTCGTCCCCTCCCTCACTCTCTTTCGCCCCTCCCTCACTCACTTGCCCCCTCCCTCCCTCTCTCTCGTCCCCCCCCTCTCTCTAGCCCCCTCTCTCTTTCTCACCTCCCCGCTCTCTTGACCCCTCTCTCTCTCCCCCCTCGCTCTCTCTCTCACGCTCCCTCCCTCTCTTGAGACCCTCCCTCTCTCTCGTCCCCCATGCTCTCTCTGTGTCAGACCCCTTTCTCTCTCCCTTGCCCCCTCCCTCACTGTCTCTCAGCACCTCCCTCTTTCTCTCGCCCTCCCCCTCTCTCTCGACCCCCATCTACTCTCTCTCGCCTGCTCCCTCTCACCCCTCTGTCTCACGCCCCCTCCCTCTCTCTCACCCCCCTCCCTTTGACTCTCGCCTCCCTCCCTCTCTTTCACGCCCCCTCCCTCTCTTTCTCACCCCCTCCTTCCCTCGCTCTCTCTCTCGCCCCTTCCTCTCTCTCTCGCTCCCGCCCTATCTCTCTCCCTCGCCCCGTCCCTCTCCCTCTCTCGCACTCGCCCCCTTCTCTCTCTCTCGCCCCCATCACACTCTCTCTCTCGACCTGCCCCTCTCTCGTCCCCTCCCTCTTTCTCTCGACACCCCCCTACTCTCTATCGGCCCATCCCTCTCTCTGCGCTGCCCCCGACTCTCTCTCGCCCCCCCCCCCCACTTTCTATCGCACCCCTCCCTCTCTCTCTCCCCCTTTCACTCTGGCTCTCACCCTCTCCCCTCTCTCTCACCACTCTCTCTCTTGCCTCCCCTCCCTCTCTACTTCACGCCCCCTCCCGCACTCTCTCTCACCCCCATCACCCTCTCTCTCGCATCCCTCCCCCTCTCACTCGTGCCCCTCCCTCTCTCACTCTCGCCCCTTCCCTCTCTCTCTCTCACCCGCACCTCTCCCTCTCTCTCTTGCCCCTGCCCTTTTTCTATCTCACCCCCTTCCTCTCCCTCTCGACACCTCCCTCTCTCTCTCTCGCACCCTCCTTCACTCTCTCGCCCAGGTCCCTCTCTCGCCCCCATCCCTCTCTCTCTCTCGCCCCCATCCCTCTCTCTCTCTCGCCCCCATCCCTCTCTCTCTCGTCCCCATCCCTCTCTCTCTCTCGCCCCACCCCTCTCTCTCGCCCTCCTCCCTCTCTCTCTCGCCCCAGCTCCGCCTCTCTCTTGCACCCCACTTTCTATCGCACCCCTCCCTCTCTCTCTCTCTCACCCTCCCTCTCTACCTCTCACCCTCTTCCGCATTCTCTCGCCCCTCTCTCTCCCTCTCGCCCCCTCCCTCCCTCCCTCTCTCTCTCTCTCTCGCCCGCCCTATCCCCCTCTCTCTCGCCCCCCCC
>NW_026869043.1:0-2579 GCF_020745735.1 Hemiscyllium ocellatum
AATTTCCTAAGTCGGGAAGTGGTCCAAACGGGGATGGGATTGAACCTGACAGCTCATACCGACTTTGAGGCTTCGGGTGCGGGTAGCTCAGCCGGATTTGACCCGGCGATTCTGCCGACTGACACGCCTTCGAGCGGGGACTGTCCTCTGAGTTCAGGCCGAATTTGGTGAATTTCCTAAGTCGGGAAGTGGTCCAAACGGGATGGGAGTGAACCTGACAGCTCATACGACTTTGAGGCTTCGGGGCCGGGTAGCTCAGCCGGATTTGACCCGGCGATTCTGCCGACTGTCCACGCCTTCGAGGGGGGGCTGTCCGCTGAGTTCAGGCCGAATTTGGTGAATTTCCTAATTCGGGAAATGGCCCAAACTGGGATGGGACTGAACCTGACTGCTCATACCGACTTTGAGGCTTCGGGGCCGGGTAGCACAGTCGGATTTGACCCGGCGTTTCTGCCGAATGCCTGGCCTTCGAGGTGGGCCTGCCCTCTGAGTTCAGGCCGAATTTGGTGAATTTCCTATGTTGGGAAGTGGTCCAAACGGGGATGGGAGTGGACCTGACAGCTCATACCGACTTTGGGGCTTCCAAGCCGGGTAGCTCAGCCGGATTTGATCCGGCGGTTCCGCCGACTGTCACGCCTTCGAGGGGGGACTCTCCTCTAAGTTCGGGCCGAATTTGGTGAATTTCCTAAGTCGGGAAGTGGTCCAAACGGGGATGGGAGTGAACCTGACAGCTCATAACGACTTTGGGGCTTCCAAGACGGGTAGCTCAGCCGGATTTGATCCGGCGGTTCCGCCGACTGTCACGCCCTCGAGGGGGGACTGTTGTCTAAGTTCAGGCCGAATTTGGTGAATTTCCTAAGTCGGGACGTGGTCCAAACGGGGTTGGGAGTGAACCTAACTGCTCATACCGACTTTGAGGCTTCGGGGCCGGTAGCACAGTCGTATTTGTCCCGGCGGTTCTGCCGAATGCCTGGCCTTCGAGGGGGGCCTGCCCTCTGAGTTCAGGCCGAATTTGGTGAATTTCCTATGTCGGGAAGTGTCCAAATGGTGATGGGGTTGAATCTGACAGCTCATACCGACCTTGAGGCTTCCAAGCCGGCTGGCCCGGCCGGATTTGACCCGGCGGTTAGAAAATTTTTTCAGTCAGTACAAATCAGTAACCACTGACACTTAGAATATTTTTGAAGCAGTACAAATCAGTAACCACTGACACTTAGAATATTTTTCAGTCAGTACAAATCAGTAACCAGCGACACTTAAAATATTTTTTAGTCAGTACAAATCAGTACCCAGCGACACTTAGAATATTTTTGAGTCAGTAGAAGTCAGTAACCAAGTGCATTTTTGAATTGGTTACTGATTTCTCCGTTGAAGTTGGGGCTGCGGTTGGCTTCAGTTAGTGGTGGGGGCTTAATTTTCGCCGAGCGGAGCGTGTCCCGGTAGTGTCTCCGAGGAAGTGGTACCTTTTGAAGGGGGTGTTTCTGAATTTGGGCCCTTTTTGAGTGGCATTGCCGGATGGGTTTTGTCTTGAAGGCTTCCAAATCGGGTAGCTCAGCCGGATTTGACCCGGCGGTTCTACCGACTGTCACGCCTTCGAGGGGGGACTGTTGTATAAGTTCAGGCCGAATTTGGCGAATTTCCTAAGTCGGGAAATGGCCCAAACTGGGATGGGACTGAACCTGACAGCTCATACCGACTTTGAGGCTTCGGGGCCGGGTAGCTCAGCCGGATTTGATCCGGCGTTTCTGCCGACTTCTACGCCTTCGAGGGGGGCCTGTCCTCTGAGTTCAGGCCGAATTTGGTGAATTTCCTAAGTCGGGAAGTGGCCCAAACGGGGATGGGAGTGAACCTGACAGCTCATACCGACTTTGGGGCTTCCAAGCCGGGTAGCTCAGCCGGATTTGATCCGGCGGTTCTACCGACTGTCACGCCTTCGAGGGGGGACTGTTGTATAAGTTCAGGCCGAATTTGGCGAATTTCCTATGTCGGGAAGTGGTCCAAACGGGGATGGGAGTGAACCTGACAGCTCATACCGACTTTGGGGCTTCCCAAGCCGGGTAGCTCAGCCGGATTTGATCCGGCGGTTCTACCGACTGTCACGCCTTCGAGGGGGGACTGTTGTATAAGTTCAGGCCGAATTTGGCGAATTTCCTAAGTCGGGAAGTGGTCCAAACGGGGATGGGAGTGAACCTGACAGCTCATACCGACTTTGAGGCTTCGGGTGCGGGTAGCTCAGCCGGATTTGACCCGGCGATTCTGCCGACATCCACGCCTTCGAGCGGGGACTGTCCTCTGAGTTCAGGCCGAATTTGGTTAATTTCCTAAGTCGGGAAGTGGTCCAAACGGGGATGGGAGTGCACCTGACAGCTCATACCGACTTTGGGGCTTCCAAGCCGGGTAACCCAGCCGGATCTGACCCGGCGATTCCGCCGACTGTCACGCCTTCGAGGGGGGACTGTCCTCTGAGTTCCGGCCGAATTTGGTGAATTTCCTAAGTCGGGAAGTGGTCCAAACGGGGATGGGAGTGAACCTGACAGCTCATACCGACTTTGAGGCTTCGGGGCCGGGTAGCTCAGCCG
>NW_026869044.1:0-2566 GCF_020745735.1 Hemiscyllium ocellatum
CCACCCAAACATCACACAAACATCACATCACACAAACATCAACAAACATCACACAAACATCACATCACACAAACATCACACCACACAAACATCACACAATCGTCATACAAACATCACATCACACAAACATCACACCACACAAACATCACACAAACATCACATCACACAAACATCACACAAACATCACACAAACATCACACCAAACAAACATCACATCACAAAAACATCACACCACACAAACATCACACAAACATCACATCACACAAACATCACACAAACATCACACCACACAAACATCACACAAACTTCACATCACACAAACATCACACAAACATCACACCACACAAACATCACATCACACAAACATCACACAACACAAACATCAGACATACATCACATCACACAAACATCACACAAACATCACAGCACATCACATCACATCACATCACATCACCCAAACATCACATCACACCAAATCACACAAACATCACACCACACAAACATCACATCACACAAACAACACACAAACATCACACCACATCACACAAACATCACACCACACAAACATCACACCACACAAACATCACACAAACATCACATCACACAAACATCACACAAACATCACACCACACAAACATCACACAAACATCACACCACATCACACAAACATCACACCACACAAACATCACACAAACATCACACAAACATCACATCACACAAACATCACACCACACAAACATCACACAAACATCACATCACACAACCATCACACAAACATCACATCACACAAACATCACACCATACAAACATCACACAAACATCACATCACACAAACATCACACAACATCACACCACACAAACATCACATCACATAAACATCACACCACACAAACTTCACACAAACATCACACAAACATCACATCACACAAACATCACACCACACAAACATCACACAAACATCACATCACACAAACATCAACAAACATCACACAAACATCACATCACACAAACATCACACCACACACAAACATCACACAAACATCACATCACACAAACATCACACAAACATCACACAAACATCACATCACACAAACATCACACCACACAAACATCACACAAACATCACATCACACAAACATTACACAAACATCACACCAAACAAACATCACACAAACATCACATCACACAAACATCACATCACACCACATCACAAACATCACACCACACAAGCATCACATCACACATACATCACACAAACATCACACCACATCACACAAACATCACACCACACAAACATCACACAAACATCACATCAAACAAACATCACACCACCCAAACATCACACAAACATCACACCACACAAACATCACACAAACATCACACCACATCACACAAACATCACACACACAAACATCACATAACATCACACAAACATCACATCACACAAACATCACACCACACAAACAACACACAAACATCACATCACACAACATCACACAAACATCACACAAACATCACACCACACAAACATCACATCACAAAAATCATCACACCACACAAAACATCACATCACACAAACCACATCACACAAACATCACACCACACAAACATCACACACACTTCACATCACACAAACATCACACAAACATCACACCACACAAACATCACATCACACAAACATCACACAACACAAACATCAGACAAACATCACATCACACAAACATCACACAAACATCACGCACATCACATCACATCACATCACATCACCCAAACATCACATCACACCACATCACACAAACATCACACCACACAAACATCACATCACACAAACATCACACAAACATCACACCACATCACACAAACATCACACCACACAAACATCACACCACACAAACCATCACACAAACATCACATCACACAAACATCACACAAACATCACACCACACAAACATCACACAAACATCACACCACATCACACAAACATCACACCACACAAACATCACACAAACATCACACAAACATCACATCACACAAACATCACACCACACAAACATCACACAAACATCACATCACACAACCATCACACAAACATCACATCACACAAACATCACACCATACAAACATCACACAAACATCACATCACACAAACATCACACAAACATCACACCACACAAACATCACATCACATAAACATCACACCACACAAACATCACACAAACATCACACAAACATCACATCACACAAACATCACACCACCAAACATCACACAAACATCACATCACACAAACATCAACAAACATCACACAAACATCACACCACACAAACATCACACCACACAAACATCACACAAACATCACATCACACAAACATCACACAAACATCACACAAACATCACATCACACAAACATCACACCACACAAACATCACAACAAACATCACATCACACAAACATCACAAACATCACACCAAACAAACATCACACAAACATCACATCACACAAACATCACATCACAAACCACATCACACAAACATCACACCACACAAACATCACATCACACATACATCA
>NW_026869045.1:0-2513 GCF_020745735.1 Hemiscyllium ocellatum
CACCACGGGCTTTATTACCAACCCCACAGAGCGATCACCACGGGCATTATTACCACACCCACAGAGCGATCACCACGGCTTTATTACCAAACCCACAGAGCGATCACCACGGGCTTTATTACCAAACCCACAGAGTGATCAGCACGGGCTTTATTACCACACCCACAGAGCGATCACCACGGGCTTATTACCACACCCACAGAGCGATCACCACGGGCTTTATTACCACACCCACAGAGCGATCACCAGGGCTTTATTACCAAACCCACAGCGCGATCACCACGGGCTTTATTACCAAACCCTCAGAGCGATCACCACGGGCTTTATTACCAAACCCACAGAGCGATCACCACGGCTTTATTACCACACCCACAGAGCGATCACCATGGGCTTTATTACCAAACCCACAGAGCGATGACCACGGGCTTTATTACCACACCCACAGATCGATCACCACGGGCTTTATTACCAAACCACAGAGCGATCACCACGGGCTTTATTACCAAACCCACAGAGCGATCACCACGGGCTTTATTACCAAACCCACAGAGCGATCACCACGGGCTTTATTACCAAACCCACAGAGCGATCACCACGGGCTTTATTACCAAACCCACAGAGCGATCACCACGGGCTTTATTACCAAACCCACAGAGCGATCACCACGGCTTTATTACCACACCCACAGAGCGATCACCACGGCTTTATTACCACACCCACAGAGCGATCACCACGGGCTTTATTACCAAACCCACAGAGCGATCACCACGGCTTTATTACCACACCCACAGAGCGATCACCACGGGCTTTATTACCAAACCCACAGAGCGATCACCACGGGCTTTATTACCAAACCCACAGAGCGATCACCACGGCTTTATTACCACACCCACAGAGCGATCACCACGGCTTTATTACCAAACCCACAGAGCGATCACCACGGCTTTATTACCACACCCACAGAGCGATCACCACGGGCTTTATTACCAACCCCACAGAGCGATCACCACGGCTTTATTACCAAACCCACAGAGCGATCACCAAGGGCTTTATTACCACACCCACAGAGCGATCACCACGGCTTTATTACCACACCCACAGAGCGATCACCACGGCTTTATTACCACACCCACAGAGCGATCACCACGGGCTTTATTACCACACCCACAGAGCGATCACCACGGCTTTATTACCAAACCCACAGAGCGATCACCACGGGCTTTATTACCAAACCCACAGAGCGATCACCACGGGCTTTATTACCACACCCACAGAGCGATCACCACGGGCTTTATTACCAAACCCACAGAGCGATCACCACGGGCTTTATTACCAAACCCACAGAGCGATCACCACGGCTTTATTACCACACCCACAGAGCGATCACCACGGGCTTTATTACCAAACCCACAGAGCGATCACCACGGGCTTTATTACCACACCCACAGAGCGATCACCACGGGCTTTATTACCAACCCACAGAGCGATCACCACGGGCTTTATTACCAAACCCACAGAGCGATCACCACGGCTTTATTACCAAACCCACAGAGCGATCACCACGGGCTTTATTACCAAACCCACAGAGCGATCACCACGGGCTTTATTACCAAACCCACAGAGCGATCACCACGGGCTTTATTACCACACCCACAGAGCGATCACCACGGGCTTTATTACCACACCCACAGAGCGATCACCACGGCTTTATTACCACACCCACAGAGCGATCACCACGGGCTTTATTACCACACCCACAGAGCGATCACCACGGGCTTTATTACCAAACCCACAGAGCGATCACCACGGGCTTTATTACCACACCCACAGAGCGATCACCACGGCTTTATTACCAAACCCACAGAGCGATCACCACGGGCTTTATTACCAAACCCACAGAGCGATCACCACGGCTTTATTACCACACCCACAGAGCGATCACCACGGCTTTATTACCACACCCACAGAGCGATCACCACGGGCTTTATTACCAAACCACAGAGCGATCACCACGGGCTTTATTACCACACCCACAGAGCGATCACCACGGCTTTATTACCACACCCACAGAGCGATCACCACGGCTTTATTACCACACCCACAGAGCGATCACCACGGGCTTTATTACCACACCCACAGAGCGATCACCACGGCTTTATTACCACACCCACAGAGCGATCACCACGGCTTTATTACCAAACCCAAAGAGCGATCACCACGGGCTTTATTACCAAACCCACAGAGCGATCACCACGGCTTTATTACCACACCCACAGAGCGATCACCAGGGCTTTATTACCACACCCACAGAGCGATCACCACGGGCTTTATTACCACACCCACAGAGCGATCACCACGGGCTTTATTACCACACCCACAGAGCGATCACCACGGGCTTTATTACCACACCCACAGGGTGATCACCACGGCTTTATTACCACACCCACAGAGCGATCACCACCGGCTTTATTACCACACCCACAGAGCGATCACCACGGCTTTATTACCACACC
>NW_026869046.1:0-2426 GCF_020745735.1 Hemiscyllium ocellatum
AGAGCGGGGGTTATATTACTGGACAGTAACCCAGGGTACGGGAGAGGGGGGGTTATATTACTGGGCAGTAACCCAGGGTACGGGAGAGCGGGGGTTATATTACTGGACAGTAACCCAGGGTACGGGAGAGCGGGGGGTTATATTACTGGACAGTAACCCAGGGTACGGGAGCGCGGGGGTTATATTACTGGACAGTAACCCAGGGTACGGGAGAGCGGGGGGTTATATTACTGGACAGTAAACCAGGGTACGGAAGAGCGGGGGTTATATTACTGGACAGTAACCCAGGGTACGGGAGAGCGGGTGGTTATATTACTGGACAGTAACCCAGGGTACGGGAGAGCGGGGGGTATATTACTGGACAGTAACCCAGGGTACGGTAGAGCGGGGGTTATATTACTGGGCAGTAACCCAGGGTACGGGAGAGCGGGGGGTTATATTACTGGACAGTAACCCAGGGTACGGGAGAGTGGGGGTTATATTACTGGACAGTAACCCAGGGTACGGGAGAGCGGGGGTTATATTACTGGACAGTAACCCAGGGTACGGGAGAGCGGGGGTTATATTACTGGACAGTAACCCAGGGTACGGGAGAGCGGGGGTTATATTACTGGACAGTAACCCAGGGTACGGGAGAGCGGGGGGTTATATTACTGGACAGTAACCCAGGGTACGGGAGAGCGGGGGGTTATATTACTGGACAGTAACCCAGGGTACGGGAGAGCGGGGGTTATATTACTGGGCAGTAATCCAGGGTACGGGAGAGCGGGGGTTATATTACTGGGCAGTAACCCAGGGTACGGGAGAGGGGGGGTTATATTACTGGACAGTAACCCAGGGTACGGGAGAGCGGGGGGTTATATTACTGGACAGTAACCAGGGTACGGGAGAGCGGGGGGTTATATTACTGGACAGTAACCCAGGGTACGGGAGAGCGGGGTTATATTACTGGACAGTAACCCAGGGTACGGGAGAGCGGGGGTTATATTACTGGACAGTAACCCAGGGTACGGGAGAGCGGGGGGTTATATTACTGGACAGTAACCCAGGGTACGGGAGAGCGGGGGGTTATATTACTGGACAGTAACCCAGGGTACGGGAGAGCGGGGGGTTATATTACTGGACAGTAACCCAGGGTACGGGAGAGCGGGGGTTATATTACTGGGCAGTAACCCAGGGTACGGGAGAGCTGGGGGTTATATTACTGGACAGTAACCCAGGGTACGGGAGAGCGGGGGTTATATTACTGGACAGTAACCCAGGGTACGGGAGAGCGGGGGGTATATTACTGGACAGTAACCCAGGGTACGGGAGAGCGGGGGGTTATATTACTGGACAGTAATCCAGGGTACGGGAGAGCGGGGGTTTATATTACTGGACAGTAATCCAGGGTACGGGAGAGCGGGGGTTTATATTACTGGACAGTAACCCAGGGTACGGGAGAGCGGGGGGGTTATATTACTGGACAGTAACCCAGGGTACGGGAGAGCGGGGGGTTATATTACTGGGCAGTAACCCAGGGTACGGGAGAGCGGGGGGTTATATTACTGGACAGTAACCCAGGGTACGGGAGAGCGGGGGGTTATATTACTGGACAGTAACCCAGGGTACGGGAGAGCGGGGTGTTATATTACTGGACAGTAACCCAGGGTACGGGAGAGCGGGGGGTTATATTACTGGACAGTAACCCAGGGTACGGGAGAGCGGGGGGTTATATTACTGGACAGTAACCCAGGGTACGGGAGAGCGGGGGGTTATATTACTGGACAGTAACCCAGGGTACGGGAGAGCGGGGGGTTATATTACTGGACAGTAACCCAGGGTACGGGAGAGCGGGGGTTATATTACTGGGCAGTAACCCAGGGTACGGGAGAGCGGGGGGTTATATTACTGGACAGTAACCCAGGGTACGGGAGAGCGGGGGGTTATATTACTGGGCAGTAACCCAGGGTACGGGAGAGCGGGGGTTATATTACTGGACAGTAACCCAGGGTACGGGAGAGCGGGGGGTTATATTACTGGACAGTAACCCAGGGTACGGGAGCGCGGGGGGTTATATTACTGGACAGTAACCCAGGGTACGGGAGAGCGGGGGGTTATATTACTGGACAGTAACCCAGGGTACGGGAGAGCGGGGGTTTATATTACTGGACAGTAACCCAGGGTACGGGAGAGCGGGGGGTTATATTACTGGACAGTAACCCAGGGTACGGGAGAGCGGGGGTTATATTACTGGACAGTAACCCAGGGTACTGGAGAGCGGGGGGGTTATATTACTGGACAGTAAACCAGGGTACGGGAGAGCGTGGGGTTATATTACTGGACAGTAACCCAGGGTACGGGAGAGCGGGGGTTATATTACTGGACAGTAACCCAGGGTACGGGAGAGTGGGGGTTATATTACTGGACAGTAACCCAGGGTACGG
>NW_026869047.1:0-2304 GCF_020745735.1 Hemiscyllium ocellatum
ATCACATCACACTAATCTCATCGCATCAATCTCATCACTTCACAATAATCCCATCACATTACACTAATCTCATCACATCACGCTAATCTCTTCACATCACACTAATCTCATCACATTACAATAATCTCGTCACATCACACTAATTTCATCACATCACACTATTTACATCATTTCACATTACATCCCAAAACAACACATCACACTAATCTCATTACATCACAATAATCTCATCACATTACACTAATCTCATCACATCACATCACACTAATCTCATGAATTCGCACTAATCTCATTAGCTCACATCACACTAATCTCATCACATCATTCTAATCTCATGACAACACACGAATCTCATCACATCACGTCACACTAATTTCATCACATCACAGTAATCTCATCACATCATATCACATTAATCTCATCACATCATATCACATCATACTAATCTCATCACATCACACTAATCTCATCACTTCACACTATTTACATCATTTCACATCACATCCCATCCCATCACATCACATTACACTAATCTCATCACATCACACTAATCTCATCAAATCACACTAATCTCATCGCATCAATCTCATCACTTCACAATAATCTCATCACATTACACTAATCTCATCACATCACATCACATCACACTAATCTCATCACATCACATGAATCTCATCACATCACGTCACACTAACCTCATCACATCACACTAATCTCATCACATGACATCACATCACATCACATTACACTAACCTCATCACATCACACTAATCTTATCACATAACAATAATCTTGCCACATCACACTAATCGCATCACATCAATCTCATCACTTCACAATAATCTCATCACATTACACTAATCTCATCACTTCACAATGATCTCATCATATTACACTAATCTCATCACATCACATCACTCTCATCTCATCACATCACACTAATCTCATCGCATCTGTCTCATCACTTCACAATAATCACATCACATCAAACTAATGTCAAAACTACACATCACATCACACTAATCTCATCACATCACATTACACTAATCTCATCACATCACACTAATCTTATCACATCACAATAATCTCATCACATCACAGTAATCTCATCACAGTAATCTCATCACATCACACTAACCTCATCACTTCACATCACGCTAATCTCATGACTTCGCACTAATCTCGTCACATCACATCACACCAGTCTCATCACATCATACTAATCTCAAGATAACACACGAATCTCATCACATCACGTCACACTAATTTCATCACATCACATTAATCTCATCACATCACATCACATTAATCTCATCACATCATATCACATCATACTAATCTCATCACATCACACTAATCTCATCACTTCACACTATTTACATCATTTCACATCACATCCCATCCCATCATATCACATCACACTACACTAATCTCATCACATCACAATAATCTCATCACATCACACTAATCTCATCACATCAATCTCATCACTTCACAATAATCTCATCACATTACACTAATCTCATCACATCAAACTAATCTCATCACGTCTCTGTAATCTCATCACACCACCCTAATCTCATCACATCACACTAATCTCTTCACATCACACTAAACTCATCACATCACATCACATCACACTAATCTCATTACATCACAATAATCTCATCACATTACACTAATCTCATCACATCACATCACGCTAATCTCATGACTTCGCACTAATCTCATTACCTCACATCACACTAATCTCATCACATCATTCTAATCTCATGACAACACACGAATCTCATCACATCACGTCACACTAATTTCATCACATCACAGTAATCTCATCACATCACACTAATCTCATCACTTCACACTATTTACATCATTTCACATCACATCCCATCCCATCCCATCACATCACATTACACTAATCTCATCACATCACAATAATCTCATCACATCACACTAATCTCATCGCATCAATCTCATCACATCACAATAATCTCATCACAATACACTAATCTCATCACATCATATCACATCACACTAATCTCATCACATCAAACTAATCTCATCACATCACGCTAATCTCTTCACATCATATCACATCACACTAATCTCATCACATCATACTAATCTCATCACTTCACAATAATCTCGTCACATCACACTAATTTCATCACATCACACTATTTACATCATTTCACATTACATCCCATAACAACACATCACACAAATCTCATCACATCACAATAATCTCATCACATCGCACTAATCTCATCACCTCACATCACACTAATCTCATCACATCAT
>NW_026869048.1:0-51633 GCF_020745735.1 Hemiscyllium ocellatum
GTCTGCGTTAGCTTTTAAATTCAGAACCACAGCAAAAGTAGAGCAGTTGAGTTAAAGTTCCTAAGGTATGAGTACGGCATGTGACCAGCTTGCTGTCTGCGGCTTCAGTCGCGCAATTGTTTAGCGCCTGCCACTTAAAGGTGCGGAAGATGTCACTGTTGTAAGTTCAATGTTTATCCAAAGATCCTGTTACTGTCATTGACAAGGGATTATTAGTGCATCATACTAAAACGCAGTTGAAATCAATGTTGAGTAAAGTAGCATGTATTTGAAAACACCAGCTTCACATTTCTATCAATTATTTCTGAACTGCTGCAAATATCCGCACGTGAATTTGCATCTGTGAACAGGGAAACAGAGGTGAAATTTTAGCTTAATGACTTTTCTCAGATCGCTCACCCTGCACAGCATTACATTCTGAGAAAGTCTGTTTAACTTATTTCATGTCATTCCATTTCCTGCAAACATGCACAGCTCAATATCCAATCAAAAGTATTAGATTTATCTCTTTGGGGAGTTTGAATGATGTCAGTAAATCTGGCAAAGGCATAACAAGTAGTTTTGGGGTTGGGAGGAGCAGAGGTTGCAAACTGGGATAAGGTCGAGGATTTTTCAAGCGGAGATCAGTGAGTATTAAATGGACTCACTCTCCTTCCGAGTGATTGTGACCAAATGCTCGAGGCAACAGATGACAATGACAATGATGTTTTACATCTACAGGCCAAACCTTACACACTGGAGGCACCATAGTATTACCGATCGGGAGACTGGGGTAGTTGATGATCCTCATGCAAACCTGAGACAGTGAGAAAATTAATCCCATGCTGCTGGTCTAACTTTTCTAATAACTAGTTAGTCAGTGGACTGAGCTAACCGACTTCCATTCAATGCCGAGCTGAATCAAACAGCTCAGTGTATTTACAATATATAATATTTCAAGTAGAATGAGCTGCAACACCTATCAACGCCAGCAGCTCTTCTCATACTTAACATTTTCAGTTGCAGATACTATGCAATTTCTTTCCGATAAATGTTATGCACTTCGAGAATATGCCCCTTTTGCCTCACCATCCAGGCAGGCCATAATCTCTGTCGCTGTTAAATTCACTCCCTTATGAAATATAATGTAATTAGCTCCTCAAATGATTTTATTTCTGAAAGTTCATCTCCGATTTCAATAATTCTCAGAATAAAAATAAAATCTGCTCCAAACTTCTTCATCATTCCCCGTTTGTTCTGAAACCCCAACCTCGAGTTTCAATTCACTGAAACGAAGGAAGTCCCCTCAGATTTACCCTTACCAACGTCCCATCAGCTGGATAACCTCCATTCAGGCACAACTAAGTCTTTCCTGATTTCTCCCGCATGATTCATTATCTATCCCAACGTCCCATTAAATCTGCTCTTTCTTTTTCTAGTGATGTAATCTCAAAGTAACCGTCATGTCTGTTTTTTATCGACTTTGTATCAAGTGAACTCTGACCGTGCCACTCCAAACGTCTTTTTCCTCCAGTAAACACCACCGTGTCTTTCAACATGCCTTTATATCCCAGTAAAGTTCAACCTGAGAAAGAATGTTGAGGTCCAATTCAACGCATGAAAACTCACCACTAAGCTATGCAATCTTATTACCGACACGGGAAAGGTGGAAACAATTTTAATTACAACTGAATCGATTGGCTGCAGCAGCATCGGGTCAAATCCCAGCCACATATGCGACTGTTGTTCTTATATTTATTTCTTCTCTACGCGTGCTGAAGTAACACAGTGAGGGATCAATAACTGTTGTCAGACGTACTTATAGGGGCGTATTAAATACTGAAGTTGTGAGATCCGACCAGTTTTTATTAATATAGACCATTCACTGTTCGAATCTGAGGCTCAGGAATTTGACAGAGAGCGTATTTGAGCGAAAGTTGAGCCGGGGAATTTACCCCATTACGTATCACGAGTTTCTGCGGTTGGTTTGTTGTTCACCTCATATGTGTGTTTTGCATCATTGAGGATTTTGAAGTTGTCCCCTTTCTACAAAAGGCCCGTGCTTTTGCAAATATTGTACAATAGATGCAGTACAATAACAGCCGATGCTGATTCACTCTACTTATCCAGATATTTACCTCTGGGAACAGCACTGTGCACGCTCCTCGATTCTGGAAAACAACTTCCTCACAGATAATGTTACATTCCCCCTCTCATGGCTCTTTTCATTCCATCGGCTTCTGTTTTGCACGGAATCTGATTCAATAGATCTTGTCACTGTGTCCTTTCTTTCCATGTGGTCAGATCTTGTGAACATAATATCACAGTGGGATTGTAAATGCTGGAACCAGTCGAGACTGTCCGCTCTCCCACATCCAATCCCTGCGTAGCTTGTGCTCAGATCATGGTCTGAATCGTTTCCTTCGCTTCCCTGTCACTCTGGGATGATGTGAGCTGTGGAATCTATGATCTGAACTGCAGGAAACGTAGAAAACTGTACACACATCAACTGCGTGTGCGATGGGACTCGCTGCAGTGACATCCCATGCTGATTCAGACAGCAGAAGGCTCCCCGTGACTTCGAGAAGCACAGACACTGTTCCCGAATAGTGAGGAGAAGTTCAGTCTTTCCTTGCAGTTCTGCATTTTCTATCTGTCTCAGACCGCATTATTTGGATAAGGGTTCTGAAAAGAAGATGATTTCTTGTGCATGCATGATCTCCCTTTTTTACACCTTTCCAGAATTTCTCTATTTCCCACTCCCGCCAGACCCCTACCCCGCTCCACAAACCCGTGTTTGATTGGGAGTTGAAGAACGCGTTCAAGCTGCTCTCCACCAACACTGCGTGACAATGGAAGATGAGTTCGTCCAGTTATCAATGAAGACCGCCCTGTTCCGTGAAAGCAGCTAGCGCAGCCTCCTGGGAGAAGCGAGTCAGAATGGAAAGGACCTGTGTTGAAAACTCTGTGATTCTTTCACTCTGAAACAGCAGCAATAGCCTTAGTTAACCAAAAAACTCATCTAATTAATGGTTACCACGTCTGGCGCCATTCTGGCTCGTTTGTCTCGGGTGTAATATTGCCTCAGACAGGTGACATACATGCGAGAGGCCTCAGGTTCACCTTACGGATGAGTATTCGAATTTTTGACTGAGACGATATAATTTCGATGAGATCGAGTTCAGATAAAGATTCCAAAGCTTGAATACAAACACAAGCAAGTTCACGAACCGCATCTTCTCGGCCGTTGCTGCTCTGAGAAATGGATTGTCTAGCTTGAAATATTGCCTATGTGGATTTTGCCGAGGGCACGCCCTATATGTAGTAACCTGAATTCCTGAGTTTGGTCAAATTTTGCATTTCTCACGCTGTGATCTGCATGTCCTTGATTACTATGATCCGCCTTCAGCAATCGCAAACAAAGCTTTCCACTGTACTTAGGTCCATGTGATGATCAATCAATCAAAGCACAGTCATTTCCTCATTGCGTGGAACCAGCAGAGCGAAGGTGGGCTGCATGGCCTCAGTCTGCAGTGTGACACATTTTCTGATTCTGATTGAATTTGCAATTAAAACAGCAGAATTTGGGAAGTTACAGAGTGGTTATATTGACACAGCCGGGACACATCTGTGCCACAGTATATCACACAATAACAGTGAATATCTTTTGACATCATCCTCGAAGGTACGCTACAAAAACCTGAAGACTGCGGGAAACTGCTGTGGTCAGCAATAACAGAGCGGCCCAGAGGGATCGTGTTAGGCGCATAATCCATAAAATTAATGATTGAAAAGCATCCTTTGCTCGATGACAATTCCAGCTTTCAGTTTGTGCACTGCCACTGCCAGAATTTCGCTATAACAGTGCTCCGTTCTTCGCATTACATATTGATGAGCCTTCTACGTCCTTACACTCAATGGTATCTGAAATAGATACACCCGCCACATTTATACATTTGAGGAAACACACGTTTGAAGTTATGAAAGCATTTTTTGCCGTTCTCTGTCGGTCTCTTATGACGTGTCACTTGCCTGAGCTGGGAATACACTGGCGAAAGTGACAGAAATCAGTTGTGGCTTGCACCATGCCCATGACGCCTTGTAGTTATTCCCCACCTGTGTCACACAGCAGGGTCCTCCGGTGAAACGAACAGCCGTGAATGATATGTGGATCAATATGTTGGAGACAGAATTTCGACACAGACACAGTTTCCTATTATGAGAACAAGCACCAGGAATGATGAATAACCTCAGAGAGAAGCAAGCGATCGAGATTTGCCGTGCACTCAATGGGCTGATTCGGCAAGTGAATGACGTCACACGTCTCTGCCGTCCCTCTCCCTGTCTCTGTGACAGAGTGATTGTTGGACAAAAATAATGGCTAGCTTTTCATCCTCCCTTCCACTTTGGACTACCTGCAGCCCCGCACCTCCTGGCTGTGGGGCTGGTTCTCAGCGAGTGAGGGTTTCATTCGGAGTCACTTCATCTGGGAGTTGGGACTCAGATGTTAACTGATGCCCGATTGCAGCAAAGAAGCCGACGCCTCTGAAACAAAAGCCTTTCAGCAGGATTGTTCTCCGAAGATTGATTCTGAACATCAAATAGGCAGCACAAAAATGCACTTACTGGTATTTTACTGAGGGAAGAGAGTCCACAGCGCATTTCTTTCTTTCCTACCAGCTCAGCATCTTTTTCTCTCTCTCAAATAAATGATATTTGGAAGAAGTTCGCAATCAAAGTTACTGAGTTCCAGCGGCATTCTTGCACCTGGCTGTGCCCGGGAGAGGAAGCTTCAGAGCATATGCGCACTTACACCCTCTCATAATGCCTGTTAGTGGAGAGAAATGGCTGAATACTCTGCCAATAGAGACAGCTCAGTCCCCGGGGATGGGATAAACAGCACCGTCCCGGTGGGGACATTCTGCAGATCAGACACAGTGCACTTTATCATTCGGATCATACCAGAGTGAGAGCGCTAGAGAAGGTCAATCGGTCACTCGTACCTGTGCCAACTCGGGAGTTACAAAAGATTGGTGAAAGTGGAAAGTGGATTTGTTCACATTTCAAGTGTTTTCGTGAAGCAGGAAGCAGAAGAAGATACACTGAGAAGCGATTGAGATCTGACTACAGGAACAGCAAATAAGTTGTACAGCGCAGAGGAGAGCATGAAGTATTGAATTCTGGTTTATGGAATGATCATGCTTTCACGAGGCCACGCTGCTACAGAAGGAACTATGTCAGTGTCTCTCAACATTGTGATGTCACAGGCAAATGTCGCCGTTACACTGCAGGAAATTCCTTTTTTCAATGTGAGGGCAGTCCATATGTAAAGTAGCTTATATATCAAATCCGTTCACATAAATAATTCCACTGCACCGCAGTGTATTGTCTCCTTTCCACTTTACCTGTCATTGTGCCTGAAGGGCTTTACTCCTTCTGTGTGTCTTTTACAATCTGTGTGATGTTGAGCAGTTGTATTGAACCATCTTCTGACAGAATTTTCCACTTCACTTCAGCCCGCCCTAACTTCGCTATCTGATCCCATTCCCGTTGTTTAGATGTTAAACGCTCGTCTCAGATCTAGCCTGCCCTCACCCAAAATAAATGGAAGACTCAGTCACACTGTGATCACTGCAATCGAGGGCTATCTTCAGTCCAAGGTCTTTGATAATTCCAAAGATAAAGTTAGGACTGCAGATGCTGGAGATCCGTGTTGGTAATGTAATACTGGAAAAGCACATCAGATCAGGTAGCATCCGAGAAGCAGGAGAATTCAGGTTTCAGGCTTCAGCCCTCATCAGGAATAAGACTTGTGAGTCAGGGCTGAGAGATAAATAGAAGTGGTGCGGGGTTGAGGGTAAATAGCTGGAAAGCAATAAATGGATGAATAAGAGGGAGAAGATAATACGTCAGAAGTGACAGTGATGGAATGGGTCGAAACTGCGGTGGCGAGCTGAAGGCTTGCGCTTGGGGGAGCGGAAATGTGGAAACTGTTCGAATTCACATTTATCACGTGTGCAGTTAGGGCCCCAAGCCGGAATGTGTGTCGTTGCTCCTCCAGGTGTTGGCTTGTAACGATTTGGTATTGGAGGAGGTCCAGGACCTGCATGTCTTTGACATGTAGGAGAGGGTTGGTGAAGTTAGTGGGTAAGGGTGTCCCAGAGATGTTCTCTGAAATGATCTACAAGAAGATGTCCTGTCTCCCTGATGAAGAGGAGACCACACTGGGTGCAAAGGATGCAGTAGATGACATTGGTAGCTGTACAGGTGAAGTTCTAACGGATGTGGAATGATTCCTTCGCGTCTTGGTTGGAGGTGTGGGGAGTGGTGTGGGTGCTAGTTTCACCCTTCCTATGGTGCCAGTGAAAGGTACCAGGAGAGGGTTGTGGGCTGGTGGGGGGAGTTGTGAAACTGAATACGGGGTCGTCGAGGGAATGGTCTTTTTGGAGTGCTGGCAGGGCTGCATAGCAGAATATATCTCTGGTGGTGGTGTCTCTTTGGAGGTAGCATCAGTGGCAAAATATGGTGCGTTTTATGCGGAGGTTGGTGGGTGGAAGGTGAGCACCAGTAGGTTCTGTCCTTGTTGCGTTGAGAGGCGTGGGGTTCAAGGGTGGTGGTGTGTGAAGTGGCAGAGATGCACTGGAGGGCGTTGTTAACCACATGGGAAGGCAATTTGTGATCGTAGAAGAAGACACCAACTGGGTCTTTCTGGAGTGTAATTGGTCATCCTGGGAACAGGAGGCGGAGGAATTGTGAATAAGGAATGTCGTTTTTACACGAGATAGGGTTGGAGAAGATGTAGTCTAGATACCTGTGGGAGTCGGTGGGCTTGCAGTGTATGTCTGTAATTTGTCAGTCGCCAGAGGCGGTGACGGAGAGGTCCTGGAAGACGAGGGAATTTTCCAAGATGACCCGGATAAATTTGCGTTGCGTGTGGAAGGTATTGGTAAAGTTGGCGAGTTATTGAACCTCCCAGTTGGAGCACGAAGTGGCGCCAATACATTTATCAATGTAGCAGAGGAGCAGGTGGAGGATGGTGTATGTGTAACTGTGAAAGATGGACAGTTCCATGTGTCTGACAAACAGGCAAGCATAGCTTGGTCCTATGCGGCTGCCCATGGCTACCCGTTTCGATGGAGAAAGTGCGAAGATTGGAAAGAGCAGATGTTGATTGTGAGGACTAGTTCAGCCTAGTTCAGGATGAGGATGGAAAGGTACTGGTTGGGATGGTGTGAGATTAAGAAATGGAAGGCTTGCAGACTTCTGTCATGCCAGATGGATTTGTACAGGGACTGGATGTCCATGGTGAAGATGACGCGTTGGGGGCCAGAAAACCGAAATTCTTGGAGGAGGTAAAGTGCATAGGGGTGTCACGAATATAAGTGGGCATATCCGGGCCCGGGGAGATAGGATTGTGTCGAGGTAGAAAGAGATGATTCGGACGGGACAGGCGCAGGCTGAGACAAAAGGTCGACTGGGTCAGTCAGGTTTGTGAATCTTAGGAAGGAGGTAGAATCGGGGAATGCACGGTTCACGGAGAATGAGGTTGGAGGTTGTGGATGGGAGATGCCCAGAGGTGATGTGATTGTGGATGGTCTGGGAGATGATGGTTTGGTGATGGGAGGAGGGGTTGTGATCGGGGTCAGTCAGAGGAAGTGCCTGCGAGTTTGTATCTGGCTTCAGCTTTGTCCCTCAACCCGACTCACAAGCCTAATTTCTCATGAATGGCTGATACCTAAATCGCCGATTCTCCTGCTCCTCAGATGTTGCCTGACCTGCTGTGTTTTTTCCAGTACAACACTCTCTACTCATTCATTTCACACAAGCAGGTCCATGCTGTCTGTTTGATTCTCGAGAGCACTGTCCTCATGAACTGTGACAAGATCTGCCAATCTGAAACAAAAACAGAAATTGCTGTAAAATCACAGGTGTGCAGGAACCATCTGTGGAGATGAATCACAGTTAACGTTTCACATCCACTGAGTCCATCTCTCCGCAAATGCTGCAAGACGTCCTGAAATTTTCCAGCAATGTCAGTTTTTATTTGATTTTCAACATCAGCATTTTTTCTGTTATGATTTCTTATTTTCTGCCAAATGATTTGGCTAAAGATTACGTTAAATGTTTTAAATATGACTGCGATAGAACGGCCAGATTCCACCAGCCCGCTACTTTTATTTGGTTCACGTGACCAATGCCTTTCCACTTGTCCACCGCCCCCTACAGCTGCACTGCATATACATTGACAAAATTGTGGCATTCTCGCGGATTGGTAATCAGGAGCGAGATTGATTGAAATTGTTGAAAATGTAAGATAAATTGAGAAAATACAGGATATTAAACGGGAAACTGAAAGGGAAAGAGAGAACAGCGAATGACAGCTTTTTGACAAAACTGAAATGTAATTCCTCAAGATTCAGAAAGTGCTTTCATCCACAAACATACCACAATGCGGAATGTAATTTTGGGGACAACCAATGCAAGCAGATTGCAAAATCTTAGTTTTAAAATCTTACTGCAACTCTTTTGGTTTTAATGAACGCACACATGGGATTCGGTGCTGTTATGATCCCCTAAACTGGAGAAGGAAATCCTTGCCTTCGAGGATACGTGGGGAATGTTGACTGATTTATCCCAGTAATGGCAGGACTGTCCTCTGGAAGCATATGAGTAAAATTATTCAATGTTCCATGGAGTATCGAATGAGTGGTGAAGGGAATGTCTCCATTCACAAATTAATCATTCAGTAGAATTCAATACAGGGACTCATGTAATGATGAACAAGTTGAACAAGAACACGGACATACAATGCACATTAACTATGACAATTACTCTGTGAAAACTGTTGATTTCAGATCTACGGCGGCCTTTGGTGATGGCATTTGCTGTCCAGAAACAGTCTGCACTGGAATGACTGGAGACACACTATGAAGTATTTGAACTTCAGACGCCTTTAAAAATAGCTGAGACTCACTTAGGGCATGGGGAGTTAGAGATGTTGACCTCATAAACCTTTCGAACATTACGTGGAAGAATAATGGGTGTGATAGATAATTTTCGTCTCCATAGAGACGATGTTCACGAACTGGAGAGAAAATAATTTACCTTATTGGAGTTTATACATACAGGCGTCATATTTAAAAAGCAAAGAGTTCATAGTGTAACTGTGAAATCTGTAGGTCACCCTCAGTGGGAACATTGTGTGTAATCCTTGTCCTCATGCTCCACCAAAAACATGTACAGAGGCACAGACTCTGTTTCCTGGATAGCAAGATATTAGAACGCCAATGACGTTGTTTACTGAGACATAAGGACATCAGAAAGAATGCAAACGGGATGATAGAAAGAATGAAGGAGTTTATTCACAAGATTTGGAAATGCTGGTGCTGAATCACGCAAGTTTGATGTAAACAAATGAGATTTCCATAAAACGTGAGGGTTGAATGACTAAATCGGGGAAACTCCTTCTTTCGTGTGAATCAATAACTTCAGTTAGAGCTTCAAAACCATGAGTGAATGTTTGGATGAGAGTTTCTTCCACTCAATAGAGTTAGTCAAATCGTGAACGGCTTTCCAGAAATAAAGTGTAGAATCTGATTTCACAGTGTTTTAAAAGATACCCGAAAAAACATACAAGGAGAAAGTCTTTCATTGAGAGAAATTCAGTGTGGTTGCGTAAAAAATTCGAATTTGGTTGACTTCAGACACAAAGACATTTCATGAACACGTACAACTGAATAAGATTGAGTATAAAAAGTTCATGGATTGGTAAGCTGTGGCGTATTATTCAAGGTGAAACGCTGTAAATGGAGCTGATGTCCTAAAATAACTGCAGACAGAAGTTATATCCTAATGATAGGAATTGAATCGTCACTTGGACTTTAAAGATTTGACCACATTCACATGATGTTACGTATATTTCCTACATTCTTAACTCAACCCAAGAAATGCACCAAGAAGATTGTGTCCTTTTGTGTTGTTAACCCGCTGTACTTCTCTGCAGCACACTATTGAAGATAAAATCTGCTCCAACCAACATTCAATTCAATACGAAATTCAAACGGTCCTATGTGTGTTTTTTTTGCTTTTGATTATTGCAATAACCTTTGTGAGTTTGTAACAAACTGCATAACATGAAACCAGTTCAGCATCTATTTTCCCGGAGATTAACGCAGTGCACATGTCAAACGTTATTCATCTGCTGAAAAATCAACTTTGCCTCTCTCTCCACACCTGTCTCTTCACGTTTTAAATACTTGTTTGTTGATCAAGGAGTCATTATCCAGAAAAGGACGTTTGCCAATCCACAAACACGGCTATTTTCCCATAAACTTGGCTTTGCTCAATATCACCTTCCATCCGTACCCCTCAAGACAATGAATAATTGAAGCTGCTCCATGTGAGGCTCAAATTTAAAACTTCGGGAGAGCACAGCCCATTATATTGGCACAGAGATACTGTGCACTGCCCACCTGCAGCACAGGAGCAACACATTAATGCTTACCTCCACGTTCCTGGTTGTACCTTAACGTTTGGGAAACTGAGTTTCTCTGATTCCATGGCTTGTAACGATCATCTTCACCAGTGGTTCTGTACCTGAGTGAGGAAAGTGGTGAGCTACTCATTGCAAAGATGGGTACGTTGTTGAAATATACAATGTCAACATTTGCCTTCACTAACCAATGTACATTTTATTTTGTTTTTTATCTGTTGAAATCTTAAAATTTTCATCTTTAATAGATTCAATGACAGATCTCCATTGTGACTCTGGCATCAAATCCGAAAGTGTAAACACCCTCTGAATTCTTCCACCACAGTCCGTTGTTTGGGAAGTGTTCCTGTTGTGGGAAATGAACTTCCCCGTGTGTCAACTGCTGCTCCCAGCATTCTCTCTGGTACTGCACTCATTTTCCTTCTGACACTTCCTCACTGTGTTGCTGTGACTTGTTGTAGAATGTCCCAGGAAAATGACACAGATCAAGGTTTTTGCATTGTTGAATTCAATTGTCAGTTTAGCCTCATTTAGGATTGTGAAATTGTCTGTTGTGTACACAGGTGTGTGTCAAAAATATCTGAGCCGAAGAAAGGTGTTCCGAATAATGTCATTGAGCACTATGCACTCTCCTCCAGTCTGGAAAACAATTCCGCACAGGCAATTTAATCGACAATAGACAATAGGTGCAGGAGTAGGCCATTCTGCCCTTCCAGCCAGCACTACCATTCATTATGATTATGGATGATCATTCTCAATTAGTATCCTGTTCCTGCCTTATCCGCACAACACTTGATTACACTACCCTTATGAGCTCTATCCAACTGTTTCTTGAAAGAACACCTCCTGCTTTTTCGGGTTCTTCATTCCGTTGACTTCAAATATTCACAGAATTCAACAGACTTTGTTACATAATCTATTCTTCATTTTTGTTCAGATCACTGTGAGCAGAGTGTCACAGTGGGAATGCCGTTGCCCCACAACTCAGATGTCAGACCATAGTCTTCGGACCGTACTGTGCTACTTAGCATTTCACCAGACCAGGGAGAAATAGCTGCTGTTCTGCATAATTTACGCAATTCACTTATTGAAAAGTTCATACAAATGCTAGCATATGTGACGAGAGGTTAAGGCGATGGACTGCTAATCCATTGTGTTCTGCACGCGTGGGTTCGAATCCCACTCTCGTCGCTGTTTTCAATGTTGCTACTTTTGTATGTTGACACCTGTCTTATTGAAATTGGAACTCCAATGGTCAATTTATATGCATCGACGCTATAAAATCTCAAAGAATAATTTGAGTCAGTTGCCTAAACTGCATTGAAACGTAGATCACATTGGGATAATGAAAAGCAACGCGATTTTCTTTTTCAAGTCGAGCAGCTGGGACCTTTTATCGTATGAAAGAGATCCAGGAAAAACAAATAACAAGAGATGTGAAGGGCGTGTTTATGTAATGGGATTCTTAATGACTGTTTTGTCAAATCAAATCTGGAGCATGTTGAGTAGAAGTGATTCATCTTAGTGAGAAGAGTACAGAGAGACAGCACAAAATAGTGGAAATATTTCAAAAGGGGCAGGGCGTGGGTGTAGGGGCACCGAGAACTGGCTATAAATGCACAGTAGAGAATTGCAGATATGGGTGCCATGCATAAGTACGGAAAGACTTACACATTGGATGCATCACATTGAACAATGAACATCTGGAGAAGTCAGCATGTTCACTGTAGGGACTGAACCTAAACTGTGGATCAATAATCGCAAATTCATGCAGCATTAGCACGAAAAATGATTTAATGCGTCTTTGTACACATGTCATTAATAGACGTTTCGTTCTAATACCCGTGTGGTTGAAAGAAGAGGACATCACATGTCAAGATGGATGACAACGTAACCAAGTTTGCTTTGAAATTGAGATCCATTTCATCATTGTACACAGTGGACAAGTTCATTTTAAATAATACAAACCACATTCCCTCACCTGGAATAAAAGTGTGATTTCATTACAAACATTGCCCTTGCTAAGTAGCAGTTACTCAACATGAAAAATAAGATGTAATTTTTATTGAGCGTACATCAATTAGCACCATTATCTAACTTCGGATTGACTGCAATATGCACATGATAAACAATATTTAAGAAAGAATGTCTTTTGGAAGTAATGATTCGGTGCTGACGAAAAAAAATTTAAATTCACATGATGCGGATATTCCACCAATGCATCCAATGGTGGAAGTGGTCAGTGGGCACTATTTCTAAGTTGGTATAGATGTGTGTGAGTTGCAAGGGTTGGGAGCTCCCACCTCATCTGGAGCAGCATCTGCTCACATGGACCAGGGAGCATTGGGGCAGCAGGCTGGGAGGTCCAACCTCACCCGGAGCAGCTTTTATTTACTTGGAGTAGCAGGGAGCATTGGGGCAGCAGACTGGGAGGTCCAACCTCACCCGGAGCAGCTTCAATTGACGTGGAGCAGCAGGGAGCATTGGGACATCAGACTGGGAAATCCAGCCTCACCTGGAGCAGTCTCTATTGACATGAAGCAGCAGGGAGCATTGGAACATCAGACTGCGGGATCTTACCTAATTTGAAGCAGCTTCAGTCGACATGAAGCAAGGAGCTTTGCGAGATCCGTCTGGGAGCCCCACTCTCACTTGGAGCAGCTTTTAATGTCAAGTAGCAGTGGGAAGCATTGGGACTCAGAGTGATAGATCCAACTTCAACTGGACCGCTTGTATTGACATGGAGGAGGGAGCATTTGGACATCAGAGTGGGAGCACCAACCTCACAAGGACGAGCTCTTAATGACGCGTAGCACCTAGGAGCATTTGGGCATGAGAGTGGTAGATCCAAACTCAAATGAACCGCTTCTATTCACATGCAGCAGGGAGCATTGAGGCATCAGACTGGGAGCTCCAACTTAAATTGGAGAAGCTGCTATTGACATGGAGCAGCAAGGAGCATTGGAACGTCAGGTTGGGAGCTCCAACCTCACCTGGAGCAGCTGGTATTTACATGGAAGAGAAAGGAGGATTGGGACATTAGGCTGGGGGAAAGGATATTCAACTATTTTAGTCTGAAGTAAAGTAGGTTTCAAAACTCAGATGTTAATTGATTTATG
The DNA here is from genome assembly GCF_020745735.1 of Hemiscyllium ocellatum. Taxonomy (NCBI): domain Eukaryota; kingdom Metazoa; phylum Chordata; class Chondrichthyes; order Orectolobiformes; family Hemiscylliidae; genus Hemiscyllium; species Hemiscyllium ocellatum. The sequence continues at coordinate 13,591 of NW_026869048.1, forward strand.
AATAAACTTTCCCAGGAAAATAATTAATACTTTCGATACTAAAGACAAGTCCTGCAACAGAGAGAAATGGGATCGATGTTTCATGTATTTGTCTTTTCTTTTCTGGCCGACTCTGCACTGGATTACATCACCGGAAGAACGTTTTCACTCATTTCATGTTGTTCAGTTTCCTGCAAATACGGACAGGTCATTAACGTAATCTAAATCTGAAAATTAATGGGAATATGCGATGTTATGATTAGGCTGGAGTTTACCTCTAATTATGTTGAAAACGCAGCAAAGTAAGTTGCAATTTTCTTGATCAGCAGCGACTTTATTGATTGGCTGCTCAAATTGTGAATGGTAGTCTTCTTTAAGACAATTTGAAGTGGATCATTGATGGTGATTATTTTTGTTCTTTGTTCACCTTGTGACTGTTACTGTTATTGCTCATGTCATTGTCAGCACCACAGCTCTGCAGCGTGTAAAATTTCAGCTGTGCATCTGGCCAGTGGTACAGCCATTCTTATAGCTGGCTACGGATCAGGCAGGTGCAGGTTCAACTTTTGCTTGGCGCAAGCGCATTGTGGAGATTCAGCACACATCCAAACTTTTTTTTTGTTACACTGAGGTGGATAATATTTGAAATTTTCATCTCCACGAACGAAAATTCGTTTACTGTCTTCGATCAATTAATCATTACCAAGAGCTCTCAATGTTAAAAATCACATTGCATCAGATTGTATCGACCAAGCATATTTGGAAGCACCAGTGTTCCGTGCATTGTTTCTTCATCAGGTGATTGTCAACTGTTAGACTCTAATCTGGCTTTGTATGATTTTTAAATTTGTCCACCCCAGTCCAACACCAACACATCTAAGTCATGGGTACCATCGACACCACGAACGGTCAGTTAAAGTCCAGATGATCTTCCAAAAGATCGCGCATATTGACACACACATCAAGTTTCTGCAGAAAGACACCCACCTGATGAAGGAGCGGCTCTCTGAAAGCTAGTGTTTCCAAAGAAACCTGGTGGACTATGCCCTGATATTGTGTAATTTTTAACTTTGTCTACCCAACTCGAACACTGGCACTTCCATATCATAGAGAACATCAGTCATGTCCCAGCGCAGTCAGAGAAGGCAATCTTGGAATAGCCTCACTCATTGTTCAGAAGGTACGTTTAATTTTCAGAAATTAACCCACTCAATCGTGAATTACTACAGATTGTTAATGTGCTGACCTGTTTGTTTTAGCTTTACATTAAATGGAAGCTGGTTAGCTCAGTCCGCTGGCTAACTGGTTTTTGGTTTAGAGTGAGAATAACAACGTGGGATTAATTGTCGCACTGTCTCAGGGTGCCAGAAGGATCATCATCTCCTCTGCTTACGTGATCTGTAATACAATGTGACTCTAGTGAGTAGGAATGCACCTGTCGATGTCAAGCATCATTATCATTGCCATCGATTGCCTTGGTCATTTAGTCACAATGACCAGGAACGGGACTGAGTCCTTTTAATACTCACTGATTTAATGGGATACAGAAAAATGTTGTGCAAAATAGACTTGATTGAAAACTGGGTTTCCAAGGGTCGCTGCGTTGTTTACAGAAAATGTTACATTATCACAGGTCTTCTCACTCGGTCGGCTTCAATTCGGCACAGAATTCGATTCAACCACACTTCAAGAGCATGCTTCTGTAAGATCCTACAGACAACATGAAACACACTGCACTCATCATTAATCTTCACCATGGCTTCATCCAAGGACATAATGCACAGTTTTCATGAATACTGAAGACATGAAAATGTCATGCAAGAGTAATTTGAATTTCAGTTTAAATTGTAAAGTGATAAGAATCTAGAGTAAGATACAGAACGCCCGAAATTCATGTTTATTACCGTGGTCAGAACTCTAGTCAGAAAAAGGGGAAATCTGTCCCTGAATCCCCAATATGTAACCGGCAGTTTGCTCCATGTGTCTAGTTGGAAACCTGTGTGAAGGAGCATGCAGCTTGAAAGAGCACCTGGGAGAATCCTCCACTGTCTGATCTGAAGCTACAACAGCAGCTGTGAGAGCGGTGGGATACAAGGGAGGACCTCGGTATTCCGTGGTGTAGATTCACATTGTCCTCATCATGCTATTGTTTAAAACCCTCTGTCAGAAACAGCACAGACTGAGAGGAATAGGAGGGGACCATTTCACCCGCCAGCGCTACCCCGCCATTTGACATAATTACGGCTGATCGAACAGGTCAATGTCTTTTCCCAGCCCATCTACATCAACCTAACATCCAAAGGGAAAAAGACACTGAATAAATAGAAACACTCTGTGCAACCGTGGGAGGGAACTGTGTTGAAAGACAGTGGGTATCTGCAGTGGGTTTTGTGAATGAGCAGCCGATTGCTGGCTGATCATATTTCAAATGATATGATTTTCTTAAAACTCACCACCAAGAAAGTGAGGAACCTTCTCTGGTCAGTAGCAGGGACGAGAACTCCAAACGATGGGAACTGACGATGAAGCAGCAGAACAATCATTGAATCAGCTAAAATCTGAACAAAATTGCGATTCTGGCGGGAATCAAACCCACAAACTGTGAATCGCGATCTTAACAATGCAGGAGATGTCCACCACGTCTTTCATTGTGCCACTGAGCTGCGCTAGCCTCCATTTTACTGCACCGAAAGTTACAGTATTCAAGTCTTTCAATAGATATCTGTTTATCTTCGCCCCACCTTCCAGTACCTGGTCCTTATCCGTGCATGCTCTAGCTCCTCAAGTGTTCAGCTAAATACTCCTGAAATATTTGGATGACTCTTAGCTTTACCACACGTTCAAACAGTGAGTTCCAGAGAAACAACCCTCTCCGGTTGTAAACATTCTTCCTAAATCTTCACTGAACATCCTCCCTGTAGCGTTTCATCTATAACCCTGGTTATTTACCCTTCCCATAAGACGTTTATTCCTGTCAAACATATCTATTCCATTTCTGTGCACGTTAATCAATTTCTCTCTCAGCTTTCTCCGCTGTCAGATAGAGAGCCCCAGTCGAGCTCATCTATCTTTGCATTGGCGAGAGTGTAGTACTTTAAAAGCACAGAACGTCTGGCCGCATCCGAGGAGCAGGAGGATCGATGTTTCGGGCATAAGCCCTTCATCAGGAATGAGGCTTTTGAGTCGGGGTTGAGGGAGGGGAATGGGGTTGGTGGTCAGGTAGCTGGGAAACCGATAGATGGATGAAGAGAGGGAGAAGGTGGTAGTTCGGAGGGGCAATGATGGCCGGGTCCAGAGAGCAGTGCCTAGCTGGAGGCTTGGGATTGGGATAATGTTGGGGGAGGTGAAATGAGGAAGCTGTTGAAATACACATTTATCCCGTATGGTTGCAGGGTCCTAAGGTGGAACAAAAGATTTTCTTCCTCCAGGCATCGGCCGACAATGGAATGTCGGTGTTTTTTTCCCGAAACATCGATTTTCCTACTCCTCAGATGCTGTCTGACGTGCTGTGCATTTCCAGCACTACACTCTCGACTCTGAGCTCCAGCCGCTGCGGCCCTCACTTTCACTTATCTTCGCAGGGGGAATGGTCGAGCTCAGGCACCACGTTGATAAATCTCCTCTGACCACAATCCCGTCCAAACGCACTTTTCCTGAAGGCTGGCAATCACAACAGAATAAAGTTATCAAAAGAAATGTAGAAATATCGGAACAAAAGCTGCAGGTCTAGTGCATCTGGGGAGAAATTTTCGAGCCAAACCATCCGCCTTTGGAATGAATGGTATGTGTAGATGGGGCAGGAACGTGAAAGAAGATGGGCAGGGTCTAAAATGATTGAACTCCATGTTGGGTACTGAAGATTGCACGGTCTCTCATTCGGAAATTACGTGCCACTCTTCCAACTTGCACAGGCCATGCGGAGCTCTGCAGCAGACCAAACTGACATGGAGGCATAGGAACACAGTGGGAATTTGCAGTGACAGGAATCTAGAAGCTCAAGTTCTTTTTTCTGTTTGCAGACAGAACATATGTGTACTCGAATTTGTCACCCATTCTGTTTTTCTCTCCCCAGTCTTGACGAGATCACACTGTGAGCAGGAAATGCAGTTTGCTAAATTGAGTGAGAGGCAGATAAATCACTGGAACTTTACACAGTGAGGAGAGACATCGTAAACAAGTAGCATTGCATCTTCTGAGATTTCGTGTAATTGTGCCATATGGGGAAGTTTTGGGGGCCAAGGAGTACTGGATGATGGTGCTCAGAGAGAAATTGTCCGACATAGTGGCGGTATTCAGTGGTATGAGCGAGTGGGGAAAGGGCAGTAGAATGTATATTTTCCTGAGCTACCTTCTATAAGTAAACACCTCACTACGATCAAAACTACCTAATGATTTTCATTCCAACACCGACTCTAGGTACAGCTTACAGAAGTCACGTGTTTGCACAGTCACTGTCATTGTGTCTCCCCGGGAGCAGCAGCACTCCGCCACGCTGATTCAGACAGCACAGTTCTTGCTCTGACATGTCCGTTCGAGATTGGAAAGACAGGTATTAATAACCCACTCTTGTAACTGAGTATCTGTATTGCTCAAACACAATCGCTTAGCTATCTGAACTCCTTTTTAAATCACTTGATACAGAGCCTTGTATGTCGTGGCATCACAAATTCACATCTGAATAATTCGGAAAGTTATGTGGATTTAGCCTCTCCGATCCTTGCATACACTGTGTTTCAGATTTCAGCCACCCACTGCTTGCAAACGTATTTCCACGCATTCACTGTAATCTTTCCGCCTCTGTTATATTGCTGCAAATGTGTTGCTGGTCAAAGCACAGCAGGTTAGGCAGCATCTCAGGAATAGAGAATTCGACGTTTCGAGCAGCCCTTCATCAGGAATAGTTGTCAACACAGGAGAAAACGGAGCTTCGTGGAATGATTGGTTCGTCTGGGATTATCCTCTTTGAAACAAAGGAGGCAGAAGGGACCTGTATAATCACATGATAACATTTATAAACGTTCAATATTCATGGGATCTTGACAAGGCAGTTATGGGCAGATGGTTTACCCTCTGGTATGAGGAGAACACCAGAGGGCATGAACTCAGAATTAGATTTTGCCTATTTAATTCAGAAATGAGGAGTCATTTCTTTGCTCAGGGGCCAGTGAATCAGTGGAACTCCTTACCGAGGCTGTTGTTGAGGCTGAGTTGTTGTGTATTTTCAAACTGTGCCAGACAGATCAGAAAGACGATAACGCTTTGTCAAGGCAATGCAAGAGAATGGAGTTGAAGATTATCAGATCTGCCATGAGTCCATTGAATGTTCGAACAGACTCGATGGTCTGAATGCGAGATTCCACAACTGCATCATTTGGTCTAATGCCTTACTTTGTTGATAAGTTTCGAATTTTGAGGGGATGGGATGAAGTGAGAGAAAAGGTTTCTCAAACTGATCAGACAGATCAGGAACTAGGCTCATCAGCTCATAAACAAGAAATGTGCTGTGGCCTGGAGACAACAAATGGCACTGCGCACACCACAGATGTGTATGTGCAGAAGTTGTGGTTGCTAAAGTAAATTGGTGGATCTAATATTGTTGCCAACTTGGTGATCACGCTGGATGCCGGATGCCGGTGTGATGCACACAGCAAAAGGTTGTGAAAGAATGAAAGGCTCATTCCATTGGAAAAGTTTTCTGCGGTTCCAATTCAATTGACTGTTTAAAATACTGATCAAAAGTTTGTGTGGTGTGTTACATTGAAATTCACAATCCAACTGGATAAAATATTGGACCTGATCTCTCCTTATTTGTATTGCTTTCATTCGATGTAAATTCATAGAAAGTCAAGATGGAATGATAGGAGGAAAGAAACGTTTGCACTCCTTTTCATTATCCCAATAAAACTTACAACGGAAACAAATTGCTTTATTTCGACTTTGATGAGGTTTCAATTTATCACAAATCTCCGGTGCAATGAAGGGCAAGAGCAAGATTCTCCATCCAATGTATACTAAAGATACGAGGCACAAACGAAAACCACAGCTGTTTTTGATAGAAGTAACAGCCAGAGTAGGATTCAAATCCACACATGCGCAATGAAAGACCAACCCGTCGCCTTCACCTCTGGGCCACTTCAGCCAATTGCAAAGGGGCTCACATGTGACCACATCAAGATTACATATGGTGCACCCAAGGGATAAGAAATTCCCTGAGAGGAATCGAATCCACACCATAATGTTTCTGCTTTTAGCGAATAATAATACCAGCAAAGTCCAAAGAATTGACCTCGTCCTTGGAAGGAATACCTGTGCTTGATTCATTCCGAGTCGGAACTGTCTCAGAATGAAACAGCAAACATGAAATTGCCTTCACATTCACACGCACATTTAGTCTTGACGCATAATTTCTTCAGACAGTTTCTCTCTCACGTGAAGAAGTATATATGGAGAGAGAAGTGAAGGTGATATTTTAGCTCCATGGGCTTTCTCATATGGCTGAACCTGAACTGGGTAAAATTTCCGGAAATGCAGTTTTCTTCGTTTCATTTTATTAATTTTGCTGCAACTTCACTCTGTTCATTGCAGTGATCGGAAGTGAATTGGATTTATATCATTGGAACATTTAATGTTGCATTCAGTTTTACTCCGAATTTATTTCAGCTTAAAGAAAATACTGTTGAGAAAAACAGAAACTTAAACTACAAAACAAGATGCCAGTTTTGATGCTCAGTTACGTTGGCAGATTTCAGTGGGTATCAAATGAACCCAACATCATGGCGATTGTCTTTCCATCTTTAAGGCGTGGGATTAAAGCAGGAAATCGATCTCCAAGAGACAGGTCACTTCCTATTCATTATGGAATATTTTTCCTTGACAATATACAAAATCTGCTCAGTTCTATTTATAATGTTTCATGTAGAATATTAATATAAATCTTTCAAAACTCCGATGGTTCTTTGGTCAATCTGATTGAAGATTTGTAGCTCGGGTATCCGTTGTTGTGGTTCTGCTCGCCGAGCTGGAAGTTTTTGCTGCAAACGTTTCGTTCCCTGGCTAGGGAACATCATCAGAGCGGTGGGAGCCTCGTGTGAAGCGCTGCTTTGGTGTTTCTTCCGGTATTTATATTGGTTTGTTCTTGCCGCTTCCGGGTGTCAGTTTCAGCTGCAGTAATTTGTATGCGGGGTCCAGGTCGATGTGTCTGTTGATGGATGTTCTTGCCGTTTCCGGGTGTCAGTTTCAGCTGTAGTGGTTTGTATATGGTGTCCAGGTCAATGTGTCTGTTGATGGAGTTTGGGGATGAATGCAATGCTTCTAGGAATTCTCTGGCTGTTCTCTGTCTGGCTTGTCCTATGATAGTGGTGTTTTCCCAGTCAAATTCATGTTGCTGGTTGTCTGAGTGTATGGCTACTAGAGATAGCTGGTCGTGTCGTTTTGTGGCTAGCTGATGTTCATGGATGCGGATTGTTAGCTGTCTTCCTGTTTGTCCTATATAGTGTTTTGTGCAGTCCTTGCATGGTATTTTGTAAACTACGTTAGTTTGGCTCATGCTGGGTATTGGGTCCTTTGTTCTAGTGAGTTGTTGCCTGAGCGTGTATGTTGGCTTGTGTGCTGTTATGAGTCCTAAGGGTCGCAGTAGTCTGGCTGTCAGTTCTGAGACGCTCCTGACGTATGGTAGAGTGGCTAGTCCTTTTGGTTGTGGCATGTCCTCGTTCCTCGGTCTATCTCTTAGGCATCTGGTGATAAAGTTGCGTGGGTATCCGTTTTTGGCGAATACCTTGTATAGATGTTCCTCTTCCTCTTTTCGCAGTTCTGGTGTACTGCAGTGTGTTGTGGCCCTTTTGAATAGTGTCCTGATGCAGCTTCGTTTGTGTGTGTTGGGGTGGTTACTTTCATAGATTAAGACTTGGTCTGTGTGTGTTGGTTTCCTGTGTACCCTTGTGGTGAATTCTCCGTAGGGTGTTCTCTCTACTAACACGTCTAGGAATGGGAGTTGGCTATCCTTTTCCTCTTCTCGTGTGAATCGGATTCCTGTGAGTGTGGCGTTGATGATTCGGTGTGTTTTTTCTTTATCTGTGTTTTTGATGATTACAGAGGTGTCATCAACATATCTGATCCAGAGTTTGGGTTGGATTTGTGGTATGGCTGTATGTTCTAACCTTTGCATAACTGCCTCTGCTATGAGTCCCGAGATTGGTGATCCCATGGGTGTTCCGTTGATTTGTTCGTAAATCTGATTGTTGAATGTAAAGTGTGTGGTGAGGCACAGGTCCAGTAGTTTAAGTATGCCGTCCTTGTTGATAGGTTCGGCCTCCTGTGTTCTGTTCTGTATGTCCAGTAGGTTGGCTATTGTTTCTCTGGCTAGGGTTTTGTCAATTGAAGTGAACAGTGCCGTCACGTCGAATGATACCATGGTTTCTTCTTTGTCTATATGTATATTCCTGATGACGTCCAAGATTTCCTGTGTTGATTGTATGGAGTGTTTGGATCCGCAGACTAGGTGTTTCAGTTTTTGTTGTAGTTCTTTGGCCAGTTTGTTTGCTGGTGTCCCTGGTAGTGATACTATGGGTCTGAGTGGGATGTCTGGTTTGTGTACTTTGAGTAGTCCATAGAATCTGGGAGTGTTGTTGCTTTCAGGTTTCATTCTTTGCTGGTCCGCTTTGGTTATCTGTCCGTTTTTTTTTGTAGATTCCTTAGTGTGTTGTTTATTCTATTGGTGAGTTGTGGTGTGGGGTCGGAATCATTCATTTGGTAGGTGTTGGTGTCTGCGAGTAGTTGTTGTGCTTTACTGATGTAGTCTGATTTATCTAGGATGACCGTCATTCTGCCTTTATCTGCCGGTAGTATGATTATGTTCTTGTCATTTTTCAGTGCTTTCAGTGCTTCCCTCTCCTTGGTGTTGAGGTTATGTGTTTGTCGTTTTCTTATCATCATGGGTACTACCGTTTGTCTCACTGTTTGTTGTGTCTCTTCTGTCAGTCCATTGTTCCTGAGTGTGCTTTCTAGTGCTGCTAGGAAGTCTGCTGTGTTGGCATCCCTGTGGTTGTATTTGAGTCCTTTGGCCAGTATAGTTCTTTCCATGTCTGTGAGCTGTCTGTGGGAGAGGTTTTTAACCCAGTTGTGTGTTGTAGTGTCCTCCTTTTTGTGTGTTAGTTTGTCCATTTTTTCTCTTAGTGCTGTTTTTTTGCGGAGTGTTGTCCTGTTCTGTCCTATAGTGATAGCCTGTTCTACGGTCCGGGTCCATTCCTGATTAGTGGTTTTTGAAATTAACGACTTTTGGCGCGCAATTTCTTGCTTGTATCTGTGCAGTCGGTTGTGAGCGTCTGTGATCATTACCTGGACCATCCTGAATCCGTTCTTCTTGGCTGTTTCCCTGGCTTGTGGGTTATTTACTGGAGGTCTGTACTTGACACATTGTGGCAGGATTTGATTTTTTCTGCATTCGTGGAGGAACCGGAGTTGTTCATATGTTGCGCTGAGGCGGTTAGCGCAGGGTTCCCATCTCCTGGCTTGTTTCAGCGTTTCTCGCCCGTAAGTGTTTAAAATCTGAAGAGGAAAAGGATAGCCAACTCCCATTCCTGGACGTGTTAGTAGATTGTGAGGCCAATCCCTCCATCAATAACAAACGCTTCTTTCAGTCTATCCTGTCCATATCCCTCATTATTTTTTACATCTCAGTCGTGTCTTCTCCAATCTCCTCTGCTCGGTGACAAACAACCCCAGTCTGTCCAATCTCTCCTCATAACTGAAACTCTTCAGCCCAGACAATATCCCATTGAATCTCTCCTGCAACGTTCGCAGTGCCATCACATCATTGCTATACTGTGAATTGCAGAACTGCACACAGTACTCTAGCGAGAGCTAAATTAACTATTTTTCTATTCTGTTACAATACTCGCTGTCTCGGGGGTATTGATTGCGATTCCTAATTGCACAGCGGGTAGTCGAGACTCAACCGCATTGCAGTGAGTCTGGAGTCACATCGAGGCCTGACCAGGTAAGAATAGGAGGTTCCTTCCTCAAAGGATCTCAGTGAACACGATGGTTTTGTTTTTTTCAACAATTAGCCATGTATCTATAGGTGTTATTAGATTCGTAATTCCAGATATGTATTGTCTCCCAATTCTAACACCTGGCATGTCTGGAGTCAAACCCGGGTCCCTGGTTAATTTGCTTGGTATCTGAGTTAACAGTCCAGTGGTAAAAGCGCTCGGCCATTGCAGAAAACCCGTGAAACTAATCTTTCAGAAAGAAGTCGCTTTTCCTCGATATTGTCCTGTATCATTTTCCTGAGCTTGACCGCCCATAATCGCAAGTCCATATCAGTAAAAGCTGCTACCTGAGGATTGGCCTCACAACAGCCTTAACCAAGTGGATCAACTGATCTGCAGGTCCCGATGGTGGGGTTGGGACACGTTCACCCAGCAACAGTGACCGCAGCAGCACAGACTGAATGGTATCAATGTGAGAGTCTGTGTTGGATTCTGCAGTGCCTTAATGAAATAGGAAATGACTCCACAACCACACAATGAAAGAGCAGCGCTCAGAAAACCAGTGCTCAGTTAAATCTGTTAGACTCTAACCTGGTGTTGTGTGGTTTTTAACTTTTTACACCATAGTCCAACACCGGCATCTCTAAATTAATGTAATGGGGGTGTGGGATGAAAAGTTCAGTTAATGATCGTAGGAGGGAGTGAAATTTCTGAGAACGGGTGGATTTGAATTCTGACATGTGAAATACAGAGATGTGAGCGAGCAGAATTTGAAGGGAAAAGATCATCACCTTGGAAAAAATTACCTTATCCAAACAACTGATTCCTTTGTGTTTCCCAAGAGCTGGAGTAGATAGAGCAATTACTGCCGTGACTCGGATTCGAACCGAGGTTGCTGCGGCCACAACGCAGAGTACTAACCACTATACGATCACAGCATTGCACAGATGAGTGCCCTGCCACTGTGCAATAAGTGCAGTCTCATAGGACATATTAGGCAGCGCACCAAATGCACAATATCAGTGCTAAGCGAATAGTGGCAGATATGTGGGAACTCAGAATGGGCTGACCGCTTAATATCAGTTCCCCCAGTGGCTGTGGTGATTCCATCATTAATATGCTGAAGGCTGAGATAAGTAGATTTCTCCAAAACATCAAAAACTCCGGGGACAGTGCAGGTGTTGTTGAAATGTATGCTTCAATCGTAATGCAGTTTAACATTGGCGACTTCACCAGTTTCCCCACACAAGGCAGTAACCAGTGCTGCCACATAGTTCCAATTCCCAGCCCCAGAATCAGAGGAACTGAGTGGCGCAGTCGCGAAGATGTACGAAAAAGCTTTATCAGCCAGTGGGTGGTTGGAATTTGGAATATACTATCTGCATTGTTCAGAGCGACAGAAACCCTTACAACCTGAATAAATATTCAGATGTGAGCTTGTGATGCCAAGACATATAAGGCTGTGGAGTAAGAATTGTGAAATGTGATTCAGTTCATTAGGCAGTTGTATTTGAGAAGTGTGGCCACAATTGGTTGAAGGGCCTCCTTTGACACTCTTGTTCTCGGTAGTATAGTAGTGAGTATCCCCGCCTGTCACAGGGCTCAATTCTCCACTGAGGACAGTGTAAATATTTTAAAACTGTCGCTCCATTCCCAAGTGCGGGTATTGATACCTGTCCTTCCATTCTAGATGGGGCATGTCACAGGAAGGGCAGTGCTGCCTGAATAAAGGTGGGAAAGGACTGCAGCTCTCAGGAAGGCTGTGTGTCAGTGAACGGCCAAACACGTGCCTTTTGCAAACTTCACCTTGTGACTGTGTTGGAATGAAAAGTATTTGACAGCCTTGTTCCGGATTGAAGTGTTTACTAGAAGCAGGAAGCTGAGGAAGAAACAACGTAAACACATTCAAATATGAGTGCAGAAACATTTCCCGCAGCACGAATGAAATTGTAAAGGACAGAGTACCATTTCGATACATTAAATTTGGGTTCATTTATTCTGATGAGACTGTTACCAGGGTATAAAACCATTGCAAAATGATACAACATTTACTCAGTATGATGGAACATTTTCTCAGTAATTCGCACTGGTTTTCAGAGGGAGGGTTGGGTTGATTGGCAAAGTTAAGTTGCCCTCTCGTGTCCAGGGAGTGAATTAAGTAAGTTAAGTGAATTTGCCATGGGTAATGTGTGGATAAGGTCAGAAATCACAGGACGTCAGATTATACTCCAACAGGTTTATTTGAAATCATAAGGGGGGATGGATTCCCCTTCTTCAGGTGAAATATATGGAAATAGGGAGGGGAGGTGGGTCTAGGTGAGATGCTCTTCAGAGAGTCGATACCGGCCCGATTGACTGAAATGCTCTTTCTGCAATGTAGGGTTCTGTGATTCCATGAATTGATAATGACAGGGTTTACTGGGGTGTAAAGCTATTAGAGAAGATGCTGATGGGGGTGTACTGAAGATGAGATTTTATTCACTTGTCTTCTTGGAAAACTGAGAACAGTTATCCTTGAACCAAGGAAGACTTAATGTTTTTTTTTGCAGGTTATGAAATGTTTGGTCAGAGTAAATAGGTGGAAAATTCCATCTTTCAAGTAAGTAAACATCTAGATATCAGGTGTTCAATACCTTTAATCAAACCTTTGAAGGAGAAAGAAATGATGAGAACAGAATCGCTGTCACTCCGAGAATCTGGTTTTCAAAATATTTGGAAAGGCACTTTTGTTGACATGCAAGGAATAAATTTCACAAGGAGAGACACCGCGTGTGGGTAGGTAAAGGTGTAGGGATGGGGTGTAGTCGGTCGGACGTTGAGGGGAAACAATGTCTAAGTTAGTTGACTTTAAATGTAAAGAAATTCCTTTAATGTGTGCAGCTGAATAAGATTTGGTTCCAAAAACATTGTAAATGGAACTGAGTGGATTTTTATTTATTGTGAATGGAAGATATTACATAATGAATAGGAAGTGACCAGTTGCTTGGAGAACGACTTCCTGCTTTCATCACATGCGGTCAGGATGTGAGAACAAACACCATGATGTTTGATCCATGTAGTACTCTGTGAAATTTGCCAAAGCAACGAGCAACAAAACTGGTGGGTTTTCTTTTGCACTTTAACCCTCTGTTTTTCTTAGCAGTATTTTCCTTAAGCTGAAATAAAGTCCGAGCAAATTTGAATACAGCATTAATCGTTCCAATGAGATATATCTAATTCACTTCTGATTATTAATGAACATTGTGAGGTTTCAGCAAAATTAAAATGAAACGAACAAATCAGCGATTCTTGCGACTCAGAATGTATCAATGACAGTTATTCATTCTGACCAGCATGACTATTTATTGTTATTATAATTCTGGTGAAGGCAGAATCACAATGGTGTGGTCATATGTCACCCCTCTACAAAATGTGCAGTGGGGACCGAGGGATTATGGTGGTTGGTAATTATACCACTGTGCTCTACATTCACAGGTTCGAGTCACACTCTGGTTGCTAACTTTATGTACCGCTCTAGCAGTTTTTATTTGCAGCTCACACTCTGGTATGCACTGGATCGAGAATCTTGTTCTTGCCCTTCACTGCACGGGAGATTCACAAATAATCGACACCACATTAAAGTCGAAATGAAGAGTGAGAGCAGCCGTTCTATTCAATTGTAGATGAAATTGGTGAAATGAGAAAGAACCCATTTTTCTTTCCGCCCTACATTCCATCTTGTCTTTCTATGAATTTACATCGAAAGAAAGAAAAAAAAACCTACAGATCGGGAGCACAGGCTTATCCAGTGGGGTTGTTCATGAGTATTTTAACCTAACACTTCACACAAAAATCTGATCAGTATTTCAAACAGTCAATCGGAATTGAACCACAGAAAATGTCTCCAATGAAACAAACATTTCATTCTTTCACAACTTTCTGCTGTGTGTGAATCATACAACGATCCATCATCCAGCGTGATCACTGACTTGCCAACTGTATAAGATCTAGCAACTTTCTTCAGCAATCACAGCTTCTGTACACAGCCACCTGTGCTGGGCCCAGTGTCATTTGTTGCCCCAGGCCACAGCATATTTCTTCTTCCTGAGTTTATGAGCCTTGTTCCTGCTGTGTCTGATCTGTTCAATAAACCTTTTATGTCACTTCATCCCATCCCCTCACAATTCTGAACTTATGAATAAAATAAAGCGTTAGACGAAATGTTAAACCAAGTAGAAGTATGCTATTCAGCGCAAGGAGTCTGCTCAACCATTCAACGAACTCATGGTTGATCTGATTTGGAAATACTGGTGTTGGACTGAGGTGTACAAATTTAAAAATCACACAACACCAGTTTATAGTCCAACAGGGTTAATTGGAAAAACACTAGCTTTCGGAGCGATGCTCCTTCATCGGGTGATCACCTGATGACGGAGCGTCGCTCCGAAAGCTAGTGTGCTTCCAATTAAACCTGTTGGACTATAACCTGGTGTTGTGTGATTTTTAACTTTGTACACCCCAGTCCAACACCGGCATCTCCCAATCATATTTTACCTGTCCAGTAACGTCAAGTGACCTGTCGCACATAATTGAACATTCTAAATATTCTGACCACTGGACAAATCGGAGCTAAAAAGGCCAAAATAAAGCAAACATTAGACAAAATAATCAGCTCCAGAAAATTGTGGAATGACCAGTCAAAGAGGTCACAAAGGTTCGAGAGTTCCAGTCACAACCAGCCTGAGAGTTGAGCTTTGAAGAATTTTATGCAGACTTCCTGGCACCTTGATTTGCAGCCAGTGCCTGAGCGTTATACACCTCGCTTGATAATGACAAAAAGTGAAGGGTGTTTTCATGAAACCCATTGAATGCTGAGAATCCAGAATTTTGGTAAAGTGTTGTAAAATATTTCCCAGATCATGGAAATCAGCTCAACATTATTGAAATCAAAGTACTCGTAATGGTCTTCAAGACCACCAAATTACTGTTCGGTGAAATATGCTTTGTACGTGCCTTATTGTTTTCAGGATGAATAATCACAGCAAACATCACAGTCTCACCAGATCCAAAGATACGTAAGAGAAACCTTATTATAATTTGCACACTATATCTTTCCCAGACCCATGATGACACCTTATTTCTTATGACTGAGGATACTACACGTAACATGTATCGAGATGAAGCAAGTATTGAATATAGGATTTTTTTCTGATTTCCAAGCCAAATATTATGATAAAAATTTAATTGTGGCTCATTACATTGTCAAAAGATCCCCATTAAATGTATTTACCTGTTTATTCAGGGACAGCATCGAAACAAATACATTGATAAATGCTGTTGACTGTATGCTTCTGTGAAAATAAATCTCCCTTATGACTTACTTTCTTTATAATTCTGACTCAAATGTCTAAATATTGATGAGATGAAAAATTGCATGAATTAAGTACAATGCAGAATTTGTTCTTATTATGTATTATATTTCTTCAGAAGAAAAGTAGAGAAACCGAGTATAGAAATTGTGAAGATCTGAGAATTTTGAATGACAAACTATTTCTGATCAATGTTCACTGAATGTCTAATGTCTTGCCACATCATGCCAGAATTTGCATTCTCGGCTGACAGATTAAGAAATATCTATTCAACATCAGAGCAAATCCATTTAGACATATTGAATCATTTACTTTGCCAAAGTTCTAAAATTAATTATCAATTCATTGTCATTCCAAAAATCACACAGTTTAGATTTTGTAACAAACATCGTCAAATTCACATTTTAATTTAATCCAGTATTTCTTAGTGTCATTATTTTAAAAAAAAGTTCTTTTTTTCCAGGATAACACAAATACAAACTAATTAATGATTCCTTATCCAACACTCACAGGTAATATCTGTTCCCTTCTCATTTGAATGTTCACAGAAATCATTGGATTAATATTCATCCTGACATATTAAGAGAGGTGTGATTATTTTACACTCCAATAAATGGTGTTCATTTTTACACATGACGGGCAGCTATATGAGATTTCTAATCATTTTTAAATTCGCTATGAAATGTTGTTATGATTAATTGTTGCTTATATCTAATAGTTAAGAATTGACCAAATCCAGTGTATCTAGTTTTAAGTGTGTAGTTAAGGCTCAGTAACATAAACGCATTGCATTTTACAGATACCAATGGTAGCGAATGGTGATTTTTATTTCAATACTTGAATATTAGTTGATTTGCTGTTCTGGGCTGCCCCCACCTGGAATAGAATGGTCCATGTTGGCTCATACAAAATGCCTGACTTTCAAAAACAGGCAGCCTACCTTAGAACTAGACTAACATTCTGTTCCAGCCTTAAATTAAAAGAAAGCACACTACCAATGGACCGAGTCCAACGCCAGGACTACAACATTCCAGACATTTCTTTATAAGAGCATGCCGACATACAGACAAATGACCAATCCTGATCGTCATAAATGAAAGGATAATTGTCCCAATAAATGAATAAACAGCAGCTGCAGGGTGCAGCCCAGTTAAATCACAAAGCAGCTATTATGACAACAGAAGAGTTCATTTGTCAGATATAGTTATTATTTTACAGTTACTCAGAACATTAAACAAAGGTTCTAATTACAGATTCTTGAGTATAATAGGGGAAATTTGCAACATAAGTTTGATACATGTAACCAATGCCTACTACAAAGATCATAGAAAAGCATTTAGACTGAGATTTGAAGTTACTTAGTTTTAGGAATTAACTTCACGGTATGATGTTGACTGCCCATTAATGATAAAGTCCTGACAGAAAGAGTAGCTGTATAATTTTACACAATATAACGAACTTTATAACACAAGTCATATTACTAATCTTATAGCAAGTAAGCTAAAATTAACTGTCTTTTCTATTCCTTTGTACATACATAATTAAGACAGTGAAAAATATAAGGAGTAATTGGCTTTGATAAAATAAAATATAATGACGAGCAGAATTCAAAATTTCCCAACTGATAAGGTATCCTGAGAGGCCCGAGAGAGTTCAGGAATAACTTTGGAATTTCTGTCAATATGACGCACGGAAAGTTCCCAATTGGAATCTGGGGATGTCCATGAGAATGCCCATCTGCGATTATGTGATTCAGTTGGGTGTTTGGATGAGGAGGGAAGGGCTGTAACCACATTGCATGTGGACATTGTGATGCAGAAAGTCCATTAATTGCTGCTTTTTACTGTATCTGTTACAGTGTGTCATGGATCTCCCTTCCGTGATTGGCCTCGTGGGATGATCTCTTCATTAACTGATTGCTGCACATGCCTGAGCTCAGCCTGCCTCCTGAGTCATCATTCCCTGTCAGGGGGAAAACACTTCTACAGCTGTGATGACATTTCAATTCAACATAAACATTTATTGTGTGTGAAATGATTACATTCAGAGCGATATAATTTTCAGGATAAAATTGCTTTACATTTAGTTTTTTTAGTGTACAAGAAAACATTTTGATTTTATCAATTTGTTCTTTTGTTCAACCAACACGAAGTTTAAAATTATTGTAAAGACTACAATGGGGGAAACGGGAACGAGTTTTCAGCTCAAATGTCAAATTAAATGACTGTTTCCTTTTTTCAAACAAATTGCCCTCCAAAATGATTTTTATTTTCATTTCACAAAAAGAAAAATATTCCTTGGAAATGTTGACAATTCTCCTTTTCCTCCCATATTAGATGTCAGTGAACAATAATCACACAATTATGAGAATTCCTTTCCAGATGAAATTCATTGACTCTATGTTTTGTTCACAGTAATTGTCCCTTCCATGGCCAAATTCTTTTCCTCCTAATTCTGAAATAAATGTCAAAACATTTATTGTGATAAAAATTACATCAATAAAATTGACATGACTCTTCAAGAAAACTATTGGAAGCATATAAATCTTGCAATGCCTGCATTTTTAAACAAAATCATTTTTTTTCAATTTTCATTTCCCTAATCTTAATGAATATCCAATCAACATCAGAGAAATGTGTTTTCAAAAATATTAAGTCAATTTATCTGTTAGGATTGTAAAAGCAATTATCAATTACAATAATTGAACAGCAATTTTACATCGACTTTTTAAAATGCGGTGTTTAAAAAAAATCAATCATTATTTCTGATTGTCAATGCTACTATCTTAATACCTATTTGTTCAGGCCCATGCACATACCAAACGACCAAGAATATCCCTGGCAACATTCATTGTAAATGTCTGATTTTTGCTCAAGTGAAATATAACAATTATCTCAGCCTTTGAAATTCAGAGAGCTCCAATTACTTTTCCCTACAATATTACTCTTCATTTCTACATATTAGTCAGTCTAATATCAAGATGGGATATCTCATTATTCTCAAATTCACGAATATGTATTTTTAAATCGCTTTATTGCTAATATATCTTATATCTAATAATTGTGTAATCCAGTAAGGGCTACAAGTGTGGAATTATGCTTATGTGCAATAAATACTGCAAGGACATTGCAACGTACAATCTCTCAATCATTGTGAATATTGCATTTATTTTAAACTTGGAAACATTTTTGAATTGATTTGATTGTAATTTACTTCGATGCTGACACGTACTGTATTTCCAGTCACAATGTCTGTAGATTATTTGAAGGTATAATCGTCCATTCCAATAATCAAAGTATCTGCTAGAAACTTTCTTCTGGTCACTCATAGCAAAATGTATCGAACTCCACTCAATCAATATTCCTCAGAAAATATTTGAGAATGTTGCAGTCATAAAGCTTAAATATACAAAGTCATGATAGTCATTAATTTTCTCTTGTTCTGTAGATCTTAATTAAAACAACACAGAATTTTATGCTCCAGTGCTATGAGGAAAGATCAATGACTTCTCAGTAAAATAAACAAATGCCACTTGCTATTATTTGTCAATTTTTAATTACTGGTCAGTTTAACAATTGTGTGAGATTTGTTTTTAACTTTCCAGTCATCTAGTTATATTGAATATGATAGTTAAATGGTGTGAAAATATCAGGGTGTGCTCATTTGAAAGTTCAATTTGCATACCTCTTACTTATCCCGTTAATTGCATGATGGTTTAAGAACGTTTCACTCAGCAATCCTCGTAAATATTAAAAACTGTCTGATTTTAAATCAGACCATTCGCACCCAATTATCGATCTGTTCCTAATTCATGTAAATATCTCAATTTTATCGAACCCAATGTTCACACTAAACAATACACATAAAGCAACACAAAGACTTCCATCACCATCTGATTATTGTTCAGTAAAATACCTTATTGCTCCTGAAACCAATGACAACAGTAACCATTTGTTTACTATTCCATGCAACAAGTGCAATTGATATCTTCTATTTCAGTTCAGTAGTTAAATATGATTTATGTTGCTTAAAACAATGCTTCTACTTTATCACAGATATTGACTGTAACACAATCATGCAAACAACAAACGTTTTGTCATTCTAATTATCTTTAAGTTTACATATTTTAAATTTATATGCAAGAGATATTACAAATTACAACCATTTTTGTTTTATAATTCAGCAGACCTAAATTGTGAATTTGTGAAAGACTCCATTTTTGCAAAATGGAAGTAGTTTTCAGTTTACATAACACATGAAATGACTGTTTTTTTAAATCACGTGCTGTGCAAAATGACTATTGGTTTCATTTAATTGTAAGAAAAGAACTGCTTTGAACATATTGATTCTTTTTTCATCTTTTCTATTCCAACATTATTCATCACTGTACAATAATGAACAATTTGTATAATTCCTTTATATACCAAATATCATTGACTGCATCATTTGTTCACTTTCATGCTCACTTTCATTATCTATTAATTTTCTTCCAAATTAGGACACAAATGTCTGAACTCTGATCATAATATTAATCATCTAAATTAATATAACATGTCTCCATGAGGAAACCATTTGATAGAAATTCATATTTCTTGTGTTATCTGCATTTTTTAGTCAAGAAAGAAAAGAATTGTTCTATAATCACTGGTTCAGTTTTTCTTCAATTCATAAAGCTAGTTATTATATTCTATTCCACTATTTACCAATTTTTATAAATATCCAATCAACATCACAGCAATGTGTTTTTGAAATATTGAATCATCTTCATTGCTCATATTGCAACATTAATCATCACGTCATTGTCATGATAATACTTGCACAATTGTTTAAGAAAGTCTTCTGAACAAGTAAAATGAGATTCAGATTTTAATTTGACCAATAGTTTCTGAGTACCAACACTACAATATGAAACTTGATTTTCAGGTCAAGTTTCCCACAATGCATCCAAGGACTTCGCATCCAACGTTAATTGTGACTGTCTAATGTTTGCTTATTTGAATGATCTCCATAATCACAGACTTTAAATTCACAGACCTGCAATTACTTTTCACTGCAATAATTCCTGTTTGTTTGCAAATATTCCTCAGTCACATAGCAAAATGAGATTTCTCATTATTTCTAAATTCATTGATCGAATTTTATATTCAGTTGTTGCTCATACCTAATAAATATTCAATCCAGTATTTGCCGTAAATGTGGAATTACGGCTCTTTACATTAATAACTAAATATATTGTAGTGTATAATCTCAATCATTATTAATATGAATTCTTACTTTACTCGCGGAAACATAGTTGAATTAATTTAAATATATTTCACTTCGATGCGAACATTTATTGTATTTCTGATCACAATAAGATTTAAGTATTTTTCACGCAACAAAATCATGTAACATTCCTGCGTTTTGTTAAGCCAAATGAAAAAGAATTAACATCTCTGTATTGTCTCATTAAACAATGACAATACATTTTGAATTTTTCGAAGTTGAGCATTTTGCAAAGAAAGGATGTTGTCTTCAGCAGAATAATCGCATTGACTGACTAATTCACAGAATCTGCTGTTTATTCTGTTTGAGTTCCCAAGAAATCAAAGTGACAAATTCTGCTGGTTCTAAATTCCTGGAAAGTATTTGATAATGTTTGAGTCTTAAGGATGACTAAGTCGATGGAATTGCATTGATTTTTTTTATTGGAAAGAGCTGACTTCAAACATTTCAGGCACATACACCACTTTTCTGCAGTGTTGCAAAGATGAAAAGCAAGTCAATTTCTCCATCAGTAAAACAAACAAATATCACTTCCCGTTAATCATTAGTTAGCTCATTCCCAAATTTGTTGTTAAACAATGAAATTCACCTGAATATTGTTGTGGCCTTTGATCATATTAATTTTCTAATTATTGATCATTCATGATTTGTTAGTGATTTTTATTCTGTACGTCTCTCACTTTTTCACTTCTTGCATGGGAATTGGGCATTGAGAACAGAGGATTAATGGTTAGCAATCGTGTCTTACCGTGTTACGCACTTGGGTTTGATTCCATCCTCGGACACATGTATGTGTGGAGTTTGTATGTTCTGGTTTTCTCCCACAATCCGAAGATATGCAGGTTAGGTTGATTGGCCATGCTTAGCTGCACGTTCTGTTCAGGGATGTGTAGGTTATGTGCATTAGTCAGGGGTAAATGTCCAGTAATCTGCGAGAAGAATGGTGCTGAGTGGATTATTCTTTGGAACGTCAGTGTAGACTTGTTGGGCTAAATGGCCTGTTTCCACACAGTATGGATTCGATAAACTTAGAATTGTGTTTCGCTATCCAAAACTAACAATTTTTTTAAAACGTTGCATTTAAAACTTACCTTTAAGTGTCAATTGTTAATCTTGTAAAAATATCTCAATGGTACTGAAATCGATGTTCAAACGAAACACTGCACATAAAGCCACAAAAAGATCTTCATGACCTCTAATTACTGTTCAGTGGAATAATCACAGTAAAATTTTATTGTCGAGGAGATCAATCACCGCTATCACAGTAAGGATCTGGTTATCATCCCCTCCAATAAATGCAATCGGTGTCCTCTGGTATTTCAATTCAGTCGTTATACACCATATTGGTTGTTCAAAGCATGGTTATTCTTTATTATGAATGGCCAAGGATTCTAACGGTAAGAGATGTTGTTCGATCGAATTTTCTGCATGTTCGCAAGCAGGCTTTCACTATAAATATTGCAAAAAATGTGTCAATTTGGTCTTGGTCAACTGCTGATGCTAACATTTTCAGTTCATGTTCATTAAACATATTTGTAGAAGGTGAGGAAAGCTGTAGCATTGGAAAAGGGAAGGCACATTCAAAGAGCAGAAGTATCGGCCTGTCGGACATTCGGCCATCATCAAAAAAGATTCCTGATGAAGGGCTCATGGCCAAAACGTCGATTCTGCTCCTCGCATGCTGCCTGACCATGCTCTTTTGACATTAGAAATATTTGTCTGAATATTCAGAGGTAATACTAAAGGTTGCATCTGTCAATTTAGTTTACTGTGCTTTCTATTCACTGAAGTTTTCATGTTAATTTCTCGTCTTTTTATTCTTAAATCTGATACAAATACGGAACACATTAAAATTCACATGAATTATAAATTTGATTTCTGGACAAGAAAACCAATGGAACATAATATAGAATTCTTGAACAGCCGACACGTTTGAATGAAAAAGCAATTCCTTCCAAAATATGATTGGCCGTCTGTATCTCTCTTTCAATTCAATAATCCTGCAAATAGTTTATAATTGCCAGTTGATCTCTCTGAATGAGTACCTAATCAATGTCAATGTAACCAGCTGAAACATTAACAACAGATTGATAATTGGGTATTACAGATCTTACTTGAAGTGAACAAATGTTTGGAATTTACTTGAATTCCACCAGGAAACATTCTTGAATCATAATACAAGAATAGAGATATGTGAGAGATGTGCAAACCTTATTTTTAAATAAACAAACTCCAATATTTTCAAAGTATTTAAACCTTACGGTCAAAATGAGCAGGTGAATGGAAAACTAAAAACAAGTTTCTGGCAATTCATAAACTGAACAACAATTACAAATTCACTTTGATCAAAGGACAGAGTAACATTTAGATGAATCACAATATTTAGTTACAAAGTCGGCAAATCAGCTGACTGACAAGTAATAGGTGGGAGCATTTGTTAGTTTACTGAAGAAGATATCAACTTTATTTCCAATTTATAGCACGAGAAAATAATGTTTAATGTGTTTCAATTGTTTGGACTTGCCCCTTTGCAACAAAAAAAATCTCATTACTTGGAATGTTGAATTCTGCAATATTTTCAAATATTCTGCAGGAACTTATAAGCGACAGAATTAGATACAGGTATCCCCACTATCCGAAAGTAAAGCATTAATATGAAACTTTTCATAAGCTGCAAAGGCGTTGGTTGAAGAAGTATTAATTTATATGGGAAACAGCTCCACTTTTTTCGTAAAAGTAAAAATCCTCTTCAGAGTTCTTACAGTTAGAGACAACAGGGACAGATGTCAGTCTTTTGTAAAAGCAAGGTGGCAAAAACGAATTTTCCAACACATATTTTTTGGTAACCTGACTCAAGTAAGTCTCAGATTTTGTGATTATTGATGTAATAGTCAAAAGCAGATCTAATATTAGATTGAAAAGCAATTCAATCTGTGATTAGGTACTCTCTAATCAACATTAAGAGCAGCTCTTCATATATTTCTGGTGAAGGTGTGATTTGAAACCTTCTCTCGAGTCGAGTAATAGAGACACTGCCACAGCTCCACACGCTCCTTTCATAATGTTCTCACTCAGGCCGGCAGGACTGCAATATTATGTTTAATGTGGTTACTCAAATGAAAACTAATCAGCTGTTTATTGCAGTAATTTGAATGGGAATTGATTCGGTAGTTTCTGCGTGTAATGGACTGGAAATTAAACAATATTTTACAATAACAATATAATAAAGGAATGATAGACTTAAATAAACAGGAATCTCATGACAATTCTTTGAAATACAAATTGACAAAACTGTATGATTATTGTACTTTGATTTGTAAAATACATCAGTCATTCAATGTGAATGTTCAGCTGAAGACAATTCCCCTTCCTTTCAACAATGTACACCTTCCACAAATTCAAAATGAACAGTCATTGAATAAGGAAGGAACAAACAGCTGTTAATTCTATTTTCTGTGTGTAAACATGCGATTAATTTTAATTAAGTTTTATATATGTAAAAAGGAAACTCTTATTGTGGTTCAAAATACAACAAAAATTATCGTGAAATGAAATATTATCAAATCAATTCAACTTTTTTCTCAGTTAAAATATAGTTCAATGTTTAAAGTAATCGAGTGATTGTACACTGCAATATCTTTATATTAATTCAGTGCTGAGACATAATTCCACATTTATACCCCTAATCGTGAAGCAAACTTGTGCCAGGAGTCAGAGGAGGTCGGGGAGGTCCTTAATGAGTACTTTGCTCAAGTATTCATGAGTGAGTGGGACGTTGTTCTTTGTGAGGACAATGGGAAACAGGCTGATATGGTCAAACCAATCCATGTTAAGACGGAGAATGTGCTGAACATATTGAAAACTCATGTGGGTAGAGAAGTGCCCTGGGCCAGAAAGGATATAACTTCGGTTATTATGGGAAGCGAGGGAAGGGATTACTGTGTTTTGGCAATGATCTTTGCATTCTCACTATCCACTGGAGTCATACCATATGGTTGGAGGGTTGCAAACGTTATTCCTTTTTTCAACAAAGGCAATCAAGATAATCCTGGGAATCATTGATGAGTCAGTCTTACATCAGTTGTGGACAAATTATTGGAGAGGATTCTGAGAGACAGGATTTATGATTACTTGGAAAAGCATAGATTGATTAAAGATGGTCAGCATGGCTTTGTGAGCATCAGGTTATGCCTCACAAATCTTACTGAATTATTTGAGGATGTGACAAACATGTTTGTGAGGATAGAACAGTGGATGCGGTGTATATTGATTTCAGCAATGTGTTTGATAACGTTCCCCATGGAAGACTTATTCAGAAAGTAGTGAGACACGGGGTACAGGGTTATCCTGGTATCATGATTCAAAGTTGAGACATTTGTGTCTGAGACTGCAAGGGGGTGAGTGAGAGAGAAATAAATAAGATAAAAGCAGGAGGAAGGAAAGGAACTGGTGAGCAGAGGAGCTCCAAATGTAGTTTCTCACCCTGCCAGCATCGTATTGGGTGAGCTGGAACACAGACTGTCAACCAACCGCCTTACACAGTCAGAATCATTCCTTACAATGTCCCAGACACCACCATCACCATCCCTGTATGTCCTGTCCCACCAGCAGCAAATGGATGTAACTTCAATGCTGGAACATGCAGGGCTTTGAACTGTGATTTATTTGTCATTTCTCCAGAATATTAAACTCCAGTCCAATTTGAAAATGTATTAACGTCATCAGACTTGAAGTCCAAATGTCAGATAAAAAATATCAGAAACGTACAGCACAGATCGCGGCCACTTGGCCCATCCTATGTATGATGCTGTAATAGAACTACCCAGGCTTTACAATGTTCTGTACTCACCAATGAGAGCAACAATTTCAGACTGTGAACTCTGCCCTCTGTGTTGTTATAATCTGATTTTCCAAAGTATTTGACAGATGCATACCTTGTTTCCTGGTTTTTTCCCCAGCCCTAATTCCATTCCATCTGACCTTGAGGGACTACCATTTCTGCTGTTTAATCTCTCCTGCCATCCCCCGTGTGACAGACTGTCTTTTTGTTCTTGTCTGACCCCCACCTTCCTCACAATCTGTTACATTTCTGATGCTTCCCAGGCCTCTTTAACTTTAACTGTGTCCCCTGGGTCAGTGGCACAAGTTTTGATTTCTCTTCCTCCAGAGATAATTGGAAATCTTTCCGGTTGCAGTTTCCCCTAGATTTTATTTTTAAAAGCAGAGCATTTGTGTCAGAGTCACCTATCCGTGAGGCTTCATCCACAATTCCCAGCATTTGGATGTAATCTGTGATCCTCCCACAGATGTGCAGGTTTGCTCTATTGGCCATGATCACATGGCCTGTAGTGTGAAGGTTCGGTGGGTTGGGTTAGCCATGGTAAATGTGGGGCTATGGAGTTGGATGGGAGAGCAGGTCATTGTAGGCTCGATGGACTGAATAGCCTCTTTCTGCACAGACGGGATTCTGTGATTCTAACTAGTTGTGATTGTCGTCACATTTTTCTAATGCCAGGTTCATTCAGTTCATGTACACACGCTGCCTTTGTATTTATGGGGGTTCTCACTCAATCCTTTCCTTCTGTTTTACAACAATTTCACACTGTATATGAGGGTGAGAATGAATTTGTAAAACAAATACTCCAACCTAAACCCGCACAGGTCAGCTGGTATAACTCACAAGGAACAGAACAATAATAAAGGATTCGTCACAAATCTTACAGGAAAATAGAGCTTATAATCACCAGGAAAGGCTGAACAATTCAAAAATGTTTTTCTCAAGAAAAGAGGAGGCTGACGGACAACCTGACAAAAGGAGGAAGCTTTGGTTTTTGTGGGTTCAGAGATTTGAGGTTGGAATTGTTGGGTTTGAAACATGTTTCATTACCCCAGGTCAAAGTTGCTATCTAAATGTGTATCTTTCTTTTGTCTTTCTGTCTGAGTTAACAATCAGATGGACAGGTCAGTGTCTGAGTGCTTTCCCAAATCCCTGATTGAATCTGCCTCCCCCACAATCTCAGGTGTATCCGCACTCACTGGGTCACATAGAAACTCTGCCGTTACAATGAGAACTGTCTTTGCTATCACCTCTCCTCGTGTTTCTGCCTAATCCCCACTTCCCTTCATTAAATTCCAGCTGTCTGTAGTACACCCACATGGACATGTTGAAGAGCATGACAGGAGAATGGATTGAAACAGAGAATTCAATAACCAGAATGAGAGAAGGAGGAAATAAATGGGGTTTGTGGATCCCAGGGGATACAGACTCCAGGCTGAGTCCTTTGTGGACATTCTCGCAGTAATATAAGACAGCATTCCATGATGAGAGTTAATACCGGGTGGCAAGACAGGGAGCCACTGATCTGCAGCAGGTTGAGTTCAAACACAGGAGGTTTGTTCAGTCAGTAACGGTGTGTTAGGTATGGATGTGAAGTGAGCATCGAGGGGAAATGTTACCAAAAGCCGCAGATGGACAACTTTCATTGGAACATGAGGAGGTCATTCAGCCCCTCAACCCTGCTCTGCCATTCAATAGATCTTGGCTAATTTGTGGCCTGACTTGCAATTTTCAAAACTCTCCAAATTCATCAATAAAGTCCTTTGAAACAAACAAGATGAATATTGAACAACGAACCATCTGCAAATCAGAAACAAAAACAGACATTGCTAGAAAAATTCAACAGATCTGGCAGCATCTGTGGAGAGTAAACGTTTCGGGTCCAGTGACCGGTCAGGTGACCAGCTGCAGCTGACCATTCTGCCTGTTCTGTAACACTCTCTGGAACAGGTTCTGGTGCGAGGGGAATGAGGTTGTCAATAATAACTGAGAGAAACAGGAGGACGTGCTCAATCAGAATAAAACCCATTTTGAAAAATGTATTGCTGGAAAAGCGCAGCAGGTCAGGCACCATCCAAGGAGCAGGAGAATCAACATTTCGTGCATGAACCCTTCTTCAGGACTGCAGATGCTGGAGATCAGAGTCAAAAGGTGTGGTGCTAGAAAAGCACAGCCCTGTAGAAGGTCTCGTGCCTGACACGTCGATTCTCCTACTCCTTGGATGCTGCCTGAACTGCTGCGTTTTTTCAGCAACACATTTTTCAGCCCTTATCTCCAGCATCTGCAGTCCTCACTTCCTCATAAAACCCATTTTGGTCTTACACTTCTAATTCAACTGCAAATATTTTTCATTATTATTTCCAAAATACGACAATAGACCAGAAATCAACTTTTCATGTCATTGGGCCTGTGAAACTGTTAATTCTGACCTGGTCCAGCCGACATGTGAATCCAGACCCTGAATAATGTAGTTGACTCTGAACCATCTCCTGGGCAGTCAGAATGGATAACAAATGCTGCCCCAGCAAGTGATGCTGTGATCCCATGAGCAAACAAAACAAATTCAATCGCTGTGGTTACTTGTGAACTTGTCGATGTTTCATCAAGCTGGATATCTGAGTGAAATACATCCCACACTCAGAGCAGGTGAATGGCCTCTCCCCAGCGTGTATTCACTGGAGTACAGTGAGGCTGGATGGTGTACTGAACACAGTCCCAATGTGACAGCACCTGAATGGTCTCGCACTGGTCTCCTGTGACGGGGAGAAATGATATCCACCATCCCGGGGGATACAGGGTAAAGATACCTCCAACAGGGGTCTAGTGAGAGTAGATCAGGACAAACTGTTCGCATGCATGAACGAATCAATAATGAGGATGCACTGATGTAAAGGGATTGACAAAGGAAGCACATGTGACATGAGACAAAATGTTTTCATGCAGAGAATGTTTATGGTCAGGAATGCACTGCCAAAGAGTGTGGTGGAGCCAGGTACAATGAAGAGAATAGAATTGAACCGTTACTGGAAGAGGACGAATGGGAAGGTTTATGGGGTAAATGTAGATGAATAGCATTCGGTGAGGTGATCTTTTGGAGAGCTGATGAGGCAAACAGCCTCCTTTTGCGCAGTAATAATTCTGTGAATATTTCATTCTGAGCCCTCTGAGGAAATATCAGGGCAGGGTTTGTAAAGAGGTCAGATTGAATGACGGTCTCGGTGAACTAAAGTGAGACACCGACACAGAGGGATTTTGGGATGGATTGAATCAAATGTTATCAATTTGCATGGACCCTAACACTACAGCAGTTAGAAACGGGAGTGATCAAGAGAGTGGAATTAGATCAGCAAATACATCTTAAACATTTATGGACCTAAAGAGGATGCTGGGTAAAGATACCACAGTTGGTGCTGATTTCATTCCAGACACACCAGCCAGGGAGCACATCCTTCCTGTATCTGTCCTATTGAGCTCTTGAAGAATTTTGTTCATTTCAAGTGTTTCATTTTAGATACTCCAGAGTACAGTTTCATGGTCTTCAATCTCTCCAGCCAGGGCAATGCTGTCGTTAGAATTCAAATCACTGATGCATGTTACTGGCTGCTTCATGGACTGAAACTGGCAATTGAGACTGTAAGATTACTGTATATAAAATATCTTCAGTTGTAATGCCAGATTGCCAAACGCATGAGGGGCTTTAAAAAAAAACACAACTTGCAGGCATTGATTGTCAGAGCACTTCCTGTTGTGGGGGCATCCTGTTTCGATATGATCTATTGATAATTGCTAGAATTGACTTGCACTGGCTCCGTAGAAGTGGTCAGAGAATTATAACTGCCATTGGAGCAGGTAACAAATTTCTCATGGGTTAAAACTTCTAAATGATAGAATAGGTGTGGGTTCTTCTGGAAAAGTGCACAAAGTTATTCAAAATGGTCCAAATCTACTTTCAGAAACAAGTGAGAGAACGGCACTTTTGAGTGGGAGCAGTGGCTGAGTAAAAATGAACCCGGAAGATTCCAGCTAAGGCGAGACAGATTGTTTTAAAATTACTTACCGGTAGCGGGAAGCGGTGGTTTTATTTTCTCCCTTCCCCGAAAGAGCTGAAGCAGCAGGGGAAGTGACGGCTACCTGAGGGGCAGCCGGGAAGGAAAGCAGTGAGTATATAAATCAGGAATGCGTGTACAGACCTCCTAACAGTGATCAGGACCAGGGACGCAACATGTACCGGGAAATAGAGAAGGCATGTCAGAAAGGCAAGGTCACAGTGATCATGGGAGACTTCAATATGCAGGTGGACTGGGTAAATAATGTTGCCAGTGGATCCAAAGAAAGGGAACTCATGGAATGCTTACAGGATGGCTTTTTGTAACAGCTTGTCATGGAGCCCACAAGGGAGCAGGCTATTCTGGACGTAGTGCTTTGCAATGAACCATACTTTATAAAAGATCTTAAAGTGAGGGAGCCCTTAAGAAGCAGCGATCATAACATGGTAGAGTTCAGTCTGGAGTTTGAAAGAGAGAAGGCAAAATCGGATGTAATGTAGTTACAGTTAAATAAAGGTAATTATGAGGGCATGAGAGAGAGGAACTGACGAAAATAGACTGGAAGCAGAGCCTAGTGGGGAAGACAGTAGAGTAAAAATGGCAGGGGTTTGTGGTTATAATTGAGAACACTGTACAGAGGTTCATCCCCAAGAAAAGAAAGATTATCCGGGGAGGAATTAGACAGCCATGGCTGACAAAGGAAGTCAGGAAATGTATTAAAGAAAAAGAGAGATCCTATAAAGTGGCCAAGAGTCGTGGGAAATCAGAAGTTTGGGAAGATTACAAAAACAAACAGAGGAAAACAAAGAGAGAAATAAGAAAGGAGAGAATCAAATATGAAGGTAGGCTAGCCAGTAATATTAGAAATCATAGTGAAAGTTTCTTTCAATACATAAGTAACAAACGACAGGCAAAAGTAGACATTGGGCCACATCAAACTGATGCTGGAAGCCTAGTGATGGGAGATAAGGAAATAGCAGGAGAACTTAACAAGTACTTTGCGTCAGTTTTCACAGTGGAAGACATGAGTAATATCCCAACAATTAAAGGGAGTTAGGGGGCTGAGTTGAGTATGGTTGCCATTACAAATGAGATAGTGCTAGAAAAGCTAAAAGGTCTTAAAATTGATAAACCTCCTGCCCCGATGGGATACATCCTAGAGTTCTGAGAGAGGTGGCTGAGGAAATAGCAGAGGCAGTGGTTGACATTTTCAACAGTCACTGGAGTCAGGGAAAGTCCCGGATGATTGGAAGATCGCTGTTGTAACCCCCTTGTTCAAGAAAGGATCAAGACAAAAGATGAAAAATTATAGGCCAATTAGCCTAACCTCGGTTGTTGGTAAAATTGTAGAAGCCATCATTAAGGATGAGGCTTCTAAATTCTTGGAAGAGCAGAGTCTGATTAGAACAAGTCAAAATGGATTTAGTAAGGGGAGGTCATGCCTGACAAATCAGTTGGAATTCTTTGAAGTGGTGACAAGTATGTTGGACCAGGGAAACCCAGTGGATGTGGTCTATCTAGACTTCAGAAAGGACTATGATAAGGTGCCACACGGGAGGTTGCTGAGCAAGGTGAGGGCCCATGGTGTTCGAGGTGAGCTACTGGGATGGATTGAGGATTCGCTGTCTGACAGAAGGCAGAGAGTTGGGATAAAAGGTTCTTTTTCAGAATGGCAGCCGATGACAAGCGGTGTCCCGCAGGATTCAGTGTTGGGGCTACAGCTGTTCACATTATATATTAACGTTCTGGATGAAGGGACGGGGGGAATTCTAGCGAGGTTTGCAGATGATACGAAGTTCGGTGGACAGGCAGGTAGTACTGAGGAAGTGGGGAGGCTACAGAAGGATCTAGACAGAATGGGAGAGTGGTCCAGGAAATGGCTGATGGAATTCAACGTGAGAAAATGCGAGGTCTTGCATTTTGGCAAAAAGAATGAAAGCATAGACTAATTTCTAAACGGTGCGAAAATTCATAAAGCCAAAGTACAAAGGGATCTGGGAGTGCTGGTCGAGGATTCTCTGAAAGTAAACATGCAAGTTGAACTTTTAGTAATGACTTAGGCGCAGGCATAGGTGGATAGATGAGTAAATTTGCTGACGACACTAAAGTCGGTGGAGTAGTGGATAGTGTGGAAGAGTGTTACAGGTTGCGGGGGACTTGGATAAACTGCAGAATTGGGCTGAGAGGTGGCAAATGGAGTTCAATGCAGCTAAATGTGAGGTGATGCACTTTGAGAAGAATAACAAGAAGGCAGAGTACTGGGTCAATGGAAAGATTCTTGGTAGTGTGGACGTGCAGAGGGATGTTGGAATCCATGTACATAGATCCATGAAAGTTGCCATCCAGGTGGATAGTACTGTTAAGACAGCGTATGGTGTGTTAGGTTTCATTCATAGTGTAATTGAGTTCCAGAGCCGCAATATCATGCTGCAAATATAAAAACGCTGGTGCGGCCGCACTTGGAATATTGTGTGCAGTTCTGGTCCCCATATTTCGGGAAGGACATGGAGGAATTGGAAAAGGTGCAGAGGAGGATATTGCCTAGTCTGGAGAGAAGATCTTATGAAGAAAGGCTGAGAGAGTTGAACCTGTTCTCCTTGGAAAGAAGAAAGCCAAGAGTGAATTTGATAGAGACATATAAGATGATCAGAGGCTCGGATAGGGTAGACAGTGGAAGGGTTTTTCTAGGATAATGATGTCAGTGTGCACGAGGGTGCATAACTGCAAACGAGGAGTGATAGATTTAAGACAGATGTCAGAGGCAGGTTCTTTACTCAGAGAGTGGTAAGGTTGTGGAACGTACTACCTGCTAATGTAGACAACTCAGCCACATCAGGAAGATTTAAACAATCCTTAGATAAGCACATGGGTGATTTTGGGATAGTGGACAGGGACAAGCTGAGAACAGTTACAGGTCGGCGCGACATCACGGACCGAAGGGCTTGTTCTGTGCTGTATTGTTCTATGACTATTGTGCTACAAGAGATTTCTGCTGTCTTAAACAGAGTGACAGATCTTATATTATGGGCTTACGAAACATCTCTGATCTCTACCAAACATGTACGAGGTAAAGTCAGGGCAATAATAAGATGCTGCAAAAGGAGGGGAACAGGTAACTGCATACAAAACCCTGCTCCTTCTACTCTATTTCCACCTCCAAAACTGAGGGAGTTCCAGAAAAGCACCTCCATATCCCACGACAACACTTTGCCCCCTCAGTTGGGATATCTGGCTGTGCACGAGGAGTGGAACAGTCTGTACTGGGGCTCTGAAACACTTGGTAAAGACTAAAATCATCTCCGCATTGAGAGTCCCACGACATTGTATGCATTTTCTATTCTCACATAATGCCACTAGGCTCTCACTTCACCTGTTCACAGGTTGCCCATCCCAGTGCAACATGAATCGAAACCCTATCTTTTTGCACAATTGTTTGATCCTGAACCCTGGTGATATCACTCAGTATCCCTCCATGTGGGGCCCCTCACCGTGTGGGTCTAATTGCTGCCTTTGTCAGCGTCTCTTACTCTTGCAGCCACTCCAAATCCTGCGCCAACCGAATTCTCCACTCCAGAGAGATGAGGCAATACAGACCCGGAATGGAGACTGGGATTTTCCAGATCTCTGTGGGCTCAGTGCCATTCTACATGTGTAACCCTTACAGCATCAGTCTAATTTCCCATTCTGACTATTTCTGTGTCTTCTACAGATACTCAGGGAGTTCGTGACTCAATAGACTTGCCAACTGCTGGTTGGGAAGATGATTGGTCAGCCAGAGAGACAAAGGTCAGGGAGGTCGGGAGCCTTCAATAAATCCTGCCGCCAGGTAAGATCACTCACAGTGCACAGAGCAGAGAGCAGTGAGAGGGCTCCAAACATCAGCTAACAGGACATGACATAGATACAGTGCTAGAAGGGAAGCACAGTACAGACTCCCCTCAGGCTCAAACACCACCCCTACTTGAAGTTTTATTGTACTGAGACAGCATCTGGAGTTCCCAGTTTTCAATCCAGGCGTGTGCTGTCTTGGTGAGCACCAGGACATCAGAGGGGAATGCAGGCCTTCAACGAGAGGGTGGGAATGCTGCCTGGGATCTTTCTGTTCCCTAATCCCTCTCCAACACTGTATCTATGTCTCGTCTTGTGGATCAGTGTCTTCAATTATTCTAACACTTATAACAGTTCCTATCTCTGTCATGTCCTCTCCTCTCACCAATTTCTTGACATATTTGAAACTTCCAGTCCAGATCCCATCCACATCGCTGAAACTTGCGTCAGTTTCTACAACATGCCTTGTCTCGATAGGCTCCTCCTCCAACAACCGAAGACATTGGGTCTGTTTCTGTGCTGCATGATTCTTTGTTCGAGGTTTCCTAAATGGAATGAGTTGGCCCATTTCCCTTCAAACCTTCTCCTCTCCATGTACCTGCCCAAGTGTCTTTTCCATGTTGTAATTGTACTTATTTTTGCCATTTTCTCTGGCAGTCCATTCCGTCTATGCACCATCCTCTGTGGAAAATGTTGCCCCTCAGCTCCCTCTTTAAATTCTTGCTCTCTCACCTCACGTTTATGCCTCTAGCTTTGGACTCACCTACCCTTGGCAATTCACGTTAGTTAGGCCCTACATTGTTTCATAAACCTTCATAAGGTCAACCTGTGGCCTTATTGATGACAGTGTTACTAATATCTCCAACTCATGTACTCAATGCGCTGACCAAGGAAGGCAAGTGTGCCAAATGCTGCTTTCCCCACCCTGTCCACCTGTGATGTCACTTCCAAGAAACAATGTAACTGCACCCCTTGGTCTCTCTCTGTTCAACAACACTGTCTAGGGCCCGAACATTAACTGTGTTAGTCCTCCCTGGTTTGTCTGAACTAAATCCAACACCTGAATTAAACTCCATCTTTCATTCCTTGGCCCACTGGCCCAGTTGATTAACATCCCCTTCGATATCTATATCCCCTGCCCACTTTTCCACTAATCTTGGTATCCAGAGAATCCTATATTTTCACTCAAATTGTATATGTAAATGGTGCACAACAGTGATTCCAGCACCAATCCTTACAGCACACTACTGGTCAGAGGCCTCCAGTCTGAACAACAACCCTCTGTCTCCCACTGTCATCCCATTTTGTATCCAGTTGGCTAGCTCTCCCTAATCACTTGTGATCTACCCTTACTAACCAATGTATCATGCTACACCCTGACCAAGGGTTTGGTGAAGCCAGAAACAACATCTGTTGCTCTGCCATGATCTATCTTTTTGGTCACATCTTGAACAAACTCCAGTCAAGTTTGTGAGACATGTTTTCCCACGCACAAAGCCATGCTGGCTGTTCGTACTCAGTCCACATCTTTCCAAATGCATGAAAGTCCTACCTCTCAGAATGACCTCCAACAACTGACCCACCCTGATGTCTGGTCATCAGTCTGTAGTTTCCTGGCTTCCTCTTGCAGCCTTTCTTAATTAATGACACAACATTATAATCATAGTCAGAGAGTCATACCGGATTGTTTGGTTAATGCTAACCATACTCTAAAACTGATCTTGTCCTACCTGCCTGTTCCTTGATCATATCCCTTCAAACCTTTCCTATTCCTGTCCTAATTCTAATGTATTTTAAACATTGTAATTTTCCGCACATTCACCCCTTCCTTGGGAAGTTCATTCCACACGCATCCCATCCTCTGTGTAACAATGTGACCCTCGCATCTTTTATTTAAATGTCTCTCCTCTCAACTTAAGAATGTAGTGCTTTGTCTTGAAACTCCCCTGTCCATGGAAAAAGACAACTCCCATTAACTCTATCTATCCCCCTCATTATTTTATAAACTTCTATGAGGTCATCTGTCAACATTCAGGTTTCAATGAAAAAATACCAACCTATCCAGCCTTTCTTTATAACTGAAAACTTCCATAACCAGCCACATCCCAGTAAATCTCCTCTGAACCCTCTCCAGCTTCATAGTATCCTTCCTCTAACTGGGCGACCAGAGTTGGACACAGCATTCCAGAAGAGGATCACCAATGGTCTGCATAATCTCAATGCGACTTCCCAACTCCTAAATCCAAAGGACAGAGCAATGAAAGCAAGTGTGGCAAGCACCTTTTTAACCATCCTATCTCTCCATGTTGCAAACTTCAGAGAAATAAGTACCTGTACCTCGATGTCCCTCTGTTCTATGACACTACCGAAGGTCCTACCATTAATTGTATAAGCCCTGCCCGTGTTTGTTGTACAAATGCATTTTCTCGCATTACGCTAGTTGAACTCCATCTACAGTTTTTCAGCCATTCACACATTTCATCAGGATGCCTTTTGTAATCTCAGAAAACCTTCTTCACTGTCCACAATTCCACCTTCTAGTCAACCTGCCTATTCACACATGGTACAAATATCTCTGCTAGGGGCCCTACAATGTCTTCACCAGCTTCCCACAATATCCTGAGCTACATTTGATCAGGTCCTGGGGATTTATTTACCTTTGTGTTTTAAAACTTCCAGCACCTCTTCTTCGATAATGTGGACTCATTTCAAGACATTGGCTCATAGAGATTTACAGCACGGAAACAGATCCTTCAGACCAACTCCTGCATGACGTATCTAGTCACATTTGCCAGAACTTTGCCAATATCCCTCTAAACCCTTCCTACTCATACACCCATCCACATGCCTTTTAAATGTATTTCTATCAGCCTCCACTATTTCCTCGGCCAACTTATTCCATACACTCTGCAGGAACCATTTGTCCTTTAGCTCCCTTTGAAACGTTCCTCTTGCACTTTAAAGCTATTCCCTGTTGGTTTAGAATTCTCCAGCCCTTGGGAAAAGACCTTGTCTATTGACCCTATCGCTGACCATCATGATTTAAACACCTTTATCAGGTAACTCCTCAGCCTCCCATGTTCAAGTGAAAACAGACCCAGCTTATTCAGGCTTTTCCCTTAAACGCAAACCCTCCAACCCTGGCAACATCCTTGTTCATTTCTTCTGAACCCTTTCATGTTCCATAACATCCTTCCTGTGGCATTGAGACCAGAATTGCACAGTGTTCCAATAATAGTCAGGACAAACACTGTTTAGTTCCCTGAGCGCCCCAGTCTTTATCCACAGTAAGTTCCAAAGTGAAATATTTGTTTTGCATCTTGTAATTCCATACATCGTTGGCTTCATTGATCATTAAGGATACCGGTTTTGTCCCTTGCTCTTCTTTTGCTCATGATACACTTGTAGAATCTCTTTCAGTTCTCCTTAACTTTCTCTGCCAAAGCTATCTCATGTTCCCTTTTTGCATTCCTGATTTCCATCCTAAGTGTATTTCTCTAGCCCTGATGCTCCTGAGGGGATTCCCTTGAGTCAGCCAGTGAGATCTGACATGTTCCCCCTTTTTTCTTGACCAGTGCCTCGAAACTCAGCCAGTGTTTCCTAATTCTATCAGCATCGAGCTGCACACTAACAGGAACATGCTGGCGCTGAATGCTCCTTTTATCTCGGTTTTAAGATATTCCTCCTTGCCAGACTTCCCTTTACCTGCAAATAGCCTCCCCATATCTACTTTAAAAATTCCTGCCTAATACTATCTTGCTCCATTGTATAACTTGAACTTGTGGACCAGGCCTGCGCCTGTCCTTTTCCATCGCAATGACTGGGAGTTTCTGGAACAGACTTAACAAGTTCCTCCCATCCAAATGCTCAACGCTGCGGCAGTCCCAGTCCAGGTCTGGAAAGGTTAAAATCTCCGATTGCTACAAACCTAATATTTGAACAGATATCTGAGATCTCCTGACATATTTGCTCCTCCATCTCCCATTGCCTATCGCTGTAGTACGACCGTAGCAAACTGATGACCAATTTCTATTTCTCAGTTCCACCAATATCGCTTAACTGGGCGATCCTGCATGAATACTCCCTCTAGGTACTGCTGGGAGTTTTCCCCCACTCAAAACCACCAGCTCTCCCCCTGTTTTGCCTCCTGTTCTATCCTTCCTGCAGCATCTGTCCCCTGGAACATTGAGCTGTTGGTCCTGTCGTTCCCTCAGCTGTGTTTCTGTAAGACCTACAACATCCCAGTCCCATGTTCCCATCCATGCTCTGGGTTCATCTGCCTTATCTGTCCGGCCCTTTGCATTGAAATAAATGCAGTTTAATTCATCAATTTTCCCTCATTGCCTGCTATGTTCTTGCCTGCCTTGTCTATTTATATTGCTCTCTTGAACATCTGTACCAACCTCAAATTTCTTTCTGGCCTTACGACTGTTTGGGGTCCCACACCCCTGCCAGATGAGTTTAAATCCTCTCGAGCAGCTCCAGCGACTCTCCCCATCAGGATATGGGTCCCCCTCCTGCTCTCAGTTCAGGTGTCTTCCCCACCCTGTCTGCTTGTGCTGACATATTTAGACATCCAGAGATTTGTTCACCAAGGTCCTGCCCTGCCCTCCCCACCACACTCTCCCCCTCCCTTCCCCTCCTCTCGCCCCTCCCCTCCCTTCCCCTCTCTCGTCCTCCCCTCCACTCCCCCTCAACCTCACACCCCTCTCTCGCCCACCCAGCCCAACCCTCACCTCCACTCTCTCGCC
>NW_026869048.1:52127-142830 GCF_020745735.1 Hemiscyllium ocellatum
GGTGAGGGAAGGTGAGAGCGAGAGAGGGGAGGTTAGGGGAGGTCGAGAGAGGGGAGGGAAGGGAGGGCGAGAGAGGGGAGGGAAAGGGAGGGTGAGAGAGGGGAGGGAAAGGGAGGGCGAGAGAGGGGAGGTTAGGGGAGGTCGAGAGAGGGGAGGGATAGGGAGGGCGAGAGAGGGGAGGGAAAGGGAGGGTGAGAGAGGGGAGGGAAAGGGAGGGCGAGAGAGGGGAGGGAAAGGGAGGGCCGGGAAGGCGAGTGTGTGGAGGCGAGTTCGAGAAAGGGGAGGGGAGGGTAGGCTGGGAGGGCGAGAGAGTGGAGGGGAGGTGAGGGCGAGAGGAGGGGAGGCGAGGGTGAGGGGAGTGGAGGGGAGTGGAGGACGAGAGAGGGGAAGGGAGGGAGGGCGAGAGGAGGGGAAGCGAGGGGGAGAGTGTGGTGGGGAGGGCAGGGCAGGACCTTGGTGGACAAATCTCTAGATGTCTGAATATGTCAGCACAAGCAGACAGGGTGGGGAAGACACCTGAACTAAGAGCAGGAGGGGGACCCATATCCTGGTGGGGAGAGTTGCTGAAGCTGCTCGAGAGGATTTAAAGTCATCTGGCAGGGGTGTGGGACCCCAAACAGTCGTAAGGCCAGAAAGAAATTTGAGGTTGGTACAGATGTTCAAGAGAGCAATATAAATAGACAAGACAGGCAAGAACATAGCAGACAATGAGGGAAAATTGATGAATTAAACTGCATTTATTTCAATGCAAAGGGCCGGACAGATAAGGCAGATGAACCCAGAGCATGGATGGGAACATGGGACTGCGATGTTGTAGGTATTACAGAAACACAGCTGAGGGAGCGACAGGACCAGCAGCTCAATGTTCCAGGGGGCAGATGCTGCAGGAAGGATAGAACAGGAGGCAAAACAGGGGGAGGGCTGCTGGTTTTGAGTGGGGGGAAAATCCCAGCAGTACTGAGAGGGAGTATTCATGCAGGATCGCCCAGTTAAGCGATATTGGTGGAACTGAGAAATAGAAATTGGTCATCAGTTTGCTACGGTCGTACTACAGCGATAGGCAATCGGAGATGACGGAGCAAATATGTCAGGAGATCTCAGATATCTGTTCGAATATTAGGTTTGTAGCAGTCGGAGATTTTAACCTTTCCAGACCTGGACTGGGACTGCCGCAGCGTTGAGCATTTGGATGGGAGGAACTTGTTAAGTCTGTTCCAGAAACTCCCAGTCATTGCGATGGAAAATTGCGATGGAAAAGGACAGGCGCAGGCCTGGTCCACAAGTTCAAGTTATACAATGGAGCAAGATAGTATTAGGCAGGAATTTTTAAAGTAGATATGGGGAGGCTATTTGCAGGTAAAGGGAAGTCTGGCAAGGAGGAATATCTTAAAACCGAGATAAAAGGAGCATTCAGCGCCAGCATGTTCCTGTTAGTGTGCAGCTCGATGCTGATAGAATTAGGAAACACTGGCTGAGTTTCGAGGCACTGGTCAAGAAAAAAGGGGGAACATGTCAGATCTCACTGGCTGACTCAAGGGAATCCCCTCAGGAGCATCAGGGCTAGAGAAATACACTTAGGATGGAAATCAGGAATGCAAAAAGGGAACATGAGATAGCTTTGGCAGAGAAAGTTAAGGAGAACTGAAAGAGATTCTACAAGTGTATCAAGAGCAAAAGAAGAGCAAGGGACAAAACCGGTATCCTTAATGATCAATGAAGCCAACGATGTGTGGAATTACAAGATGCAAAACAAATATTTCACTTTGGAACTTACTGTGGATAAAGACTGGGGCGCTCAGGGAACTAAACAGTGTTTGTCCTGACTATTATTGGAACACTGTGCAATTCTGGTCTCAATGCCACAGGAAGGATGTTATGGAACATGAAAGGGTTCAGAAGAAATGAACAAGGATGTTGCCAGGGTTGGAGGGTTTGCGTTTAAGGGAAAAGCCTGAATAAGCTGGGGCTGTTTTCACTTGAACATGGGAGGCTGAGGAGTTACCTGATAAAGGTGTTTAAATCATGATGGTCAGCGATAGGGTCAATAGACAAGGTCTTTTCCCAAGGGCTGGAGAATTCTAAACCAACAGGGAATAGCTTTAAAGTGCAAGAGGAACGTTTCAAAGGGAGCTAAAGGACAACTGGTTCCTGCAGAGTGTATGGAATAAGTTGGCCGAGGAAATAGTGGAGGCTGATAGAAATACATTTAAAAGGCATGTGGATGGGTGTATGAGTAGGAAGGGTTTAGAGGGATATTGGCAAAGTTCTGGCAAATGTGACTAGATACGTCATGCAGGAGTTGGTCTGAAGGATCTGTTTCCGTGCTGTAAATCTCTATGAGCCAATGTCTTGAAATGAGTCCACATTATCGAAGAGGAGGTGCTGGAAGTTTTAAAACACAAAGGTAAATAAATCCCCAGGACCTGATCAAATGTAGCTCAGGACATTGTGGGAAGCTGGTGAAGACATTGTAGGGCCCCTAGCAGAGATATTTGTACCATGTGTGAATAGGCAGGTTGACTAGAAGGTGGAATTGTGGACAGTGAAGAAGGTTTTCTGAGATTACAAAAGGCATCCTGATGAAATGTGTGA
Source organism: Hemiscyllium ocellatum (assembly GCF_020745735.1). Taxonomy (NCBI): domain Eukaryota; kingdom Metazoa; phylum Chordata; class Chondrichthyes; order Orectolobiformes; family Hemiscylliidae; genus Hemiscyllium; species Hemiscyllium ocellatum. The sequence continues at coordinate 54,720 of NW_026869048.1, forward strand.
ATGGCTGAAAAACTGTAGATGGAGTTCAACTAGCGTAATGCGAGAAAATGCATTTGTACAACAAACACGGGCAGGGCTTATACAATTAATGGTAGGACCTTCGGTAGTGTCATAGAACAGAGGGACATCGAGGTACAGGTACTTATTTCTCTGAAGTTTGCAACATGGAGAGATAGGATGGTTAAAAAGGTGCTTGCCACACTTGCTTTCATTGCTCTGTCCTTTGGATTTAGGAGTTGGGAAGTCGCATTGAGATTATGCAGACCATTGGTGATCCTCTTCTGGAATGCTTTGTCCAACTCTGGTCGCCCAGTTAGAGGAAGGATACTATGAAGCTGGAGAGGGTTCAGAGGAGATTTACTGGGATGTGGCCGGTTATGGAAGTTTTCAGTTATAAAGAAAGGCTGGATAGGTTGGTATTTTTTCATTGAAACCTGAATGTTGACAGATGACCTCATAGAAGTTTATAAAATAATGAGGGGGATAGATAGAGTTAATGGGAGTTGTCTTTTCCCATGGACAGGGGAGTTTCAAGACAAAGCACTACATTCTTAAGTTGAGAGGAGAGACATTTAAATAAAAGATGCGAGGGTCACATTGTTACACAGAGGATGGGATGCGTGTGGAATGAACTTCCCAAGGAAGGGGTGAATGTGCGGAAAATTACAATGTTTAAAATACATTAGAATTAGGACAGGAATAGGAAAGGTTTGAAGGGATATGATCAAGGAACAGGCAGGTAGGACAAGATCAGTTTTAGAGTATGGTTAGCATTAACCAAACAATCCGGTATGACTCTCTGACTATGATTATAATGTTGTGTCATTAATTAAGAAAGGCTGCAAGAGGAAGCAAGGAAACTACAGACTGATGACCAGACATCAGGGTGGGTCAGTTGTTGGAGGTCATTCTGAGAGGTAGGACTTACATGCATTTGGAAAGATGTGGACTGAGTACGAACAGCCAGCATGGCTTTGTGCGTGGGAAAACATGTCTCACAAACTTGACTGGAGTTTGTTCAAGATGTGACCAAAAAGATAGATCATGGCAGAGCAACAGATGTTGTTTCTGGCTTCACCAAACCCTTGGTCAGGGTGTAGCATGATACATTGGTTAGTAAGGGTAGATCACAAGTGATTAGGGAGAGCTAGCCAACTGGATACAAAATGGGATGACAGTGGGAGACAGAGGGTTGTTGTTCAGACTGGAGGCCTCTGACCAGTAGTGTGCTGTAAGGATTGGTGCTGGAATCACTGTTGTGCACCATTTACATACACAATTTGAGTGAAAATATAGGATTCTCTGGATACCAAGATTAGTGGAAAAGTGGGCAGGGGATATAGATATCGAAGGGGATGTTAATCAACTGGGCCAGTGGGCCAAGGAATGAAAGATGGAGTTTAATTCAGGTGTTGGATTTAGTTCAGACAAACCAGGGAGGACTAACACAGTTAATGTTCGGGCCCTAGACAGTGTTGTTGAACAGAGAGAGACCAAGGGGTGCAGTTACATTGTTTCTTGGAAGTGACATCACAGGTGGACAGGGTGGGGAAAGCAGCATTTGGCACACTTGCCTTCCTTGGTCAGCGCATTGAGTACATGAGTTGGAGATATTAGTAACACTGTCATCAATAAGGCCACAGGTTGACCTTATGAAGGTTTATGAAACAATGTAGGGCCTAACTAACGTGAATTGCCAATGGTAGGTGAGTCCAAAGCTAGAGGCATAAACGTGAGGTGAGAGAGCAAGAATTTAAAGAGGGAGCTGAGGGGCAACATTTTCCACAGAGGATGGTGCATAGACGGAATGGACTGCCAGAGAAAATGGCAAAAATAAGTACAATTACAACATGGAAAAGACACTTGGGCAGGTACATGGAGAGGAGAAGGTTTGAAGGGAAATGGGCCAACTCATTCCATTTAGGAAACCTCGAACAAAGAATCATGCAGCACAGAAACAGACCCAATGTCTTCGGTTGTTGGAGGAGGAGCCTATCGAGACAAGGCATGTTGTAGAAACTGACGCAAGTTTCAGCGATGTGGATGGGATCTGGACTGGAAGTTTCAAATATGTCAAGAAATTGGTGAGAGGAGAGGACATGACAGAGATAGGAACTGTTATAAGTGTTAGAATAATTGAAGACACTGATCCACAAGACGAGACATAGATACAGTGTTGGAGAGGGATTAGGGAACAGAAAGATCCCAGGCAGCATTCCCACCCTCTCGTTGAAGGCCTGCATTCCCCTCTGATGTCCTGGTGCTCACCAAGACAGCACACGCCTGGATTGAAAACTGGGAACTCCAGATGCTGTCTCAGTACAATAAAACTTCAAGTAGGGGTGGTGTTTGAGCCTGAGGGGAGTCTGTACTGTGCTTCCCTTCTAGCACTGTATCTATGTCATGTCCTGTTAGCTGATGTTTGGAGCCCTCTCACTGCTCTCTGCTCTGTGCACTGTGAGTGATCTTACCTGGCGGCAGGATTTATTGAAGGCTCCCGACCTCCCTGACCTTTGTCTCTCTGGCTGACCAATCATCTTCCCAACCAGCAGTTGGCAAGTCTATTGAGTCACAAACTCCCTGAGTATCTGTAGAAGACACAGAAATAGTCAGAATGGGAAATTAGACTGATGCTGTAAGGGTTACACATGTAGAATGGCACTGAGCCCACAGAGATCTGGAAAATCCCAGTCTCCATTCCGGGTCTGTATTGCCTCATCTCTCTGGAGTGGAGAATTCGGTTGGCGCAGGATTTGGAGTGGCTGCAAGAGTAAGAGACGCTGACAAAGGCAGCAATTAGACCCACACAGCGAGGGATCCCACATGGACAGATACTGAGTGATATCACCAGGGTTCAGGATCAAACAATTGTGCAAAAAGATAGGGTTTCGATTCATGTTGCACTGGGATGGGCAACCTGTGAACAGGTGAAGTGAGAGCCTAGTGGCATTATGTGAGAATAGAAAATGCATACAATGTCGTGGGACTCTCAATGCGGAGATGATTTTAGTCTTTACCAAGTGTTTCAGAGCCCCAGTACAGACTGTTCCACTCCTCGTGCACAGCCAGATATCCCAACTGAGGGGGCAAAGTGTTGTCGTGGGATATGGAGGTGCTTTTCTGGAACTCCCTCAGTTTTGGAGGTGGAAATAGAGTAGAAGGAGCAGGGTTTTGTATGCAGTTACCTGTTCCCCTCCTTTTGCAGCATCTTATTATTGCCCTGACTTTACCTCGTACATGTTTGGTAGAGATCAGAGATGTTTCGTAAGCCCATAATATAAGATCTGTCACTCTGTTTAAGACAGCAGAAATCTCTTGTAGCACAATAGTCATAGAACAATACAGCACAGAACAAGCCCTTCGGTCCGTGATGTCGCGCCGACCTGTAACTGTTCTCAGCTTGTCCCTGTCCACTATCCCAAAATCACCCATGTGCTTATCTAAGGATTGTTTAAATCTTCCTGATGTGGCTGAGTTGTCTACATTAGCAGGTAGTACGTTCCACAACCTTACCACTCTCTGAGTAAAGAACCTGCCTCTGACATCTGTCTTAAATCTATCACTCCTCGTTTGCAGTTATGCACCCTCGTGCACACTGACATCATTATCCTAGAAAAACCCTTCCACTGTCTACCCTATCCGAGCCTCTGATCATCTTATATGTCTCTATCAAATTCACTCTTGGCTTTCTTCTTTCCAAGGAGAACAGGTTCAACTCTCTCAGCCTTTCTTCATAAGATCTTCTCTCCAGACTAGGCAATATCCTCCTCTGCACCTTTTCCAATTCCTCCATGTCCTTCCCGAAATATGGGGACCAGAACTGCACACAATATTCCAAGTGCGGCCGCACCAGCGTTTTTATATTTGCAGCATGATATTGCGGCTCTGGAACTCAATTACACTATGAATGAAACCTAACACACCATACGCTGTCTTAACAGTACTATCCACCTGGATGGCAACTTTCATGGATCTATGTACATGGATTCCAACATCCCTCTGCACGTCCACACTACCAAGAATCTTTCCATTGACCCAGTACTCTGCCTTCTTGTTATTCTTCTCAAAGTGCATCACCTCACATTTAGCTGCATTGAACTCCATTTGCCACCTCTCAGCCCAATTCTGCAGTTTATCCAAGTCCCCCCGCAACCTGTAACACTCTTCCACACTATCCACTACTCCACCGACTTTAGTGTCGTCAGCAAATTTACTCATCTATCCACCTATGCCTGCGCCTAAGTCATTACTAAAAGTTCAACTTGCATGTTTACTTTCAGAGAATCCTCGACCAGCACTCCCAGATCCCTTTGTACTTTGGCTTTATGAATTTTCGCACCGTTTAGAAATTAGTCTATGCTTTCATTCTTTTTGCCAAAATGCAAGACCTCGCATTTTCTCACGTTGAATTCCATCAGCCATTTCCTGGACCACTCTCCCATTCTGTCTAGATCCTTCTGTAGCCTCCCCACTTCCTCAGTACTACCTGCCTGTCCACCGAACTTCGTATCATCTGCAAACCTCGCTAGAATTCCCCCCGTCCCTTCATCCAGAACGTTAATATATAATGTGAACAGCTGTAGCCCCAACACTGAATCCTGCGGGACACCGCTTGTCATCGGCTGCCATTCTGAAAAAGAACCTTTTATCCCAACTCTCTGCCTTCTGTCAGACAGCGAATCCTCAATCCATCCCAGTAGCTCACCTCGAACACCATGGGCCCTCACCTTGCTCAGCAACCTCCCGTGTGGCACCTTATCATAGTCCTTTCTGAAGTCTAGATAGACCACATCCACTGGGTTTCCCTGGTCCAACATACTTGTCACCACTTCAAAGAATTCCAACTGATTTGTCAGGCATGACCTCCCCTTACTAAATCCATTTTGACTTGTTCTAATCAGACTCTGCTCTTCCAAGAATTTAGAAGCCTCATCCTTAATGATGGCTTCTACAATTTTACCAACAACCGAGGTTAGGCTAATTGGCCTATAATTTTTCATCTTTTGTCTTGATCCTTTCTTGAACAAGGGGGTTACAACAGCGATCTTCCAATCATCCGGGACTTTCCCTGACTCCAGTGACTCTTGAAAATGTCAACCACTGCCTCTGCTATTTCCTCAGCCACCTCTCTCAGAACTCTAGGATGTATCCCATCGGGGCAGGAGGTTTATCAATTTTAAGACCTTTTAGCTTTTCTAGCACTATCTCTTTTGTAATGGCAACCATACTCAACTCAGCCCCCTAACTCCCTTTAATTGTTGGGATATTACTCATGTCTTCCACTGTGAAAACTGACGCAAAGTACTTGTTAAGTTCTCCTGCTATTTCCTTATCTCCCATCACTAGGCTTCCAGCATCAGTTTGATGTGGCCCAATGTCTACTTTTGCCTGTCGTTTGTTACTTATGTATTGAAAGAAACTTTCACTATGATTTCTAATATTACTGGCTAGCCTACCTTCATATTTGATTCTCTCCTTTCTTATTTCTCTCTTTGTTTTCCTCTGTTTGTTTTTGTAATCTTCCCAAACTTCTGATTTCCCACGACTCTTGGCCACTTTATAGGATCTCTCTTTTTCTTTAATACATTTCCTGACTTCCTTTGTCAGCCATGGCTGTCTAATTCCTCCCCGGATAATCTTTCTTTTCTTGGGGATGAACCTCTGTACAGTGTTCTCAATTATAACCACAAACCCCTGCCATTTTTACTCTACTGTCTTCCCCACTAGGCTCTGCTTCCAGTCTATTTTCGTCAGTTCCTCTCTCTCATGCCCTCATAATTACCTTTATTTAACTGTAACTACATTACATCCGATTTTGCCTTCTCTCTTTCAAACTCCAGACTGAACTCTACCATGTTATGATCGCTGCTTCTTAAGGGCTCCCTCACTTTAAGATCTTTTATAAAGTCTGGTTCATTGCAAAGCACTACGTCCAGAATAGCCTGCTCCCTTGTGGGCTCCATGACAAGCTGTTACAAAAAGCCATCCTGTAAGCATTCCATGAGTTCCCTTTCTTTGGATCCACTGGCAACATTATTTACCCAGTCCACCTGCATATTGAAGTCTCCCATGATCACTGTGACCTTGCCTTTCTGACATGCCTTCTCTATTTCCCGGTACATGTTGCGTCCCTGGTCCTGATCACTGTTAGGAGGTCTGTACACGCATTCCTGATTTATATACTCACTGCTTTCCTTCCCGGCTGCCCCTCAGGTAGCCGTCACTTCCCCTGCTGCTTCAGCTCTTTCGGGGAAGAGAGAAAATAAAACCACCGCTTCCCGCTACCGGTAAGTAATTTTAAAACAATCTGTCTCGCCTTAGCTGGAATCTTCCGGGTTCATTTTTACTCAGCCACTGCTCCCACTCAAAAGTGCCTTTCTCTCACTTGTTTCTGAAAGTAGATTTGGACCATTTTGAATAACTTTGTGCACTTTTCCAGAAGAACCCACACCTATTCTATCATTTAGAAGTTTTAACCCATGAGAAATTTGTTACCTGCTCCAATGGCAGTTATAATTCTCTGACCACTTCTACGGAGCCAGTGCAAGTCAATTCTAGCAATTATCAATAGATCATATCGAAACAGGATGCCCCCACAACAGGAAGTGCTCTGACACTCAATGCCTGCAAGTTGTGTTTTTTTTTTAAAGCCCCTCATGCGTTTGGCAATCTGGCATTACAACTGAAGATATTTTATATACAGTAATCTTACAGTCTCAATTGCCAGTTTCAGTCCATGAAGCAGCCAGTAACATGCATCAGTGATTTGAATTCTAACGACAGCATTGCCCTGGCTGGAGAGATTGAAGACCATGAAACTGTACTCTGGAGTATCTAAAATGAAACACTTGAAATGAACAAAATTCTTCAAGAGCTCAATAGGACAGATACAGGAAGGATGTGCTCCCTGGCTGGTGTGTCTGGAATGAAATCAGCACCAACTGTGGTATCTTTACCCAGCATCCTCTTTAGGTCCATAAATGTTTAAGATGTATTTGCTGATCTAATTCCACTCTCTTGATCACTCCCGTTTCTAACTGCTGTAGTGTTAGGGTCCATGCAAATTGATAACATTTGATTCAATCCATCCCAAAATCCCTCTGTGTCGGTGTCTCACTTTTGTTCACCGAGACCGTCATTCAATCTGACCTCTTTACAAACCCTGCCTGATATTTCCTCAGAGGGTTCAGAATGAAATATTCACAGAATTATTACTGCGCAAAAGGAGGCTGTTTGCCTCATCAGCTCTCCAAAAGATCACCTCACCGAATGCTATTCATCTACATTTACCCCATAAACCTTCCCATTCGTCCGCTTCCAGTAACGGTTCAATTCTATTCTCTTCATTGTACCTGGCTCCACCACACTCTTTGGCAGTGCATTCCTGACCATAAACATTCTCTGCATGAAAACATTTTGTCTCATGTCACATGTGCTTCCTTTGTCAATCCCTTTACATCAGTGCATCCTCATTATTGATTCGTTCATGCATGCGAACAGTTTGTCCTGATCTACTCTCACTAGACCCCTGTTGGAGGTATCTTTACCCTGTATCCCCCGGGATGGTGGATATCATTTCTCCCCGTCACAGGAGACCAGTGCGAGACCATTCAGGTGCTCTCACATTGGGACTGTGTTCAGTACACCATCCAGCCTCACTGTACTCCAGTGAATACACGCTGGGGAGAGGCCATTCACCTGCTCTGAGTGTGGGATGTATTTCACTCAGATATCCAGCTTGATGAAACATCGACGGGTTCACAAGTAACCACAGCGATTGAATTTGTTTTGTTTGCTCATGGGATCACAGCATCACTTGCTGGGGCAGCATTTGTTATCCATTCTGACTGCCCAGGAGATGGTTCAGAGTCAACTACATTATTCAGGGTCTGGATTCACATGTCGGCTGGACCAGGTCAGAATTAACAGTTTCACAGGCCCAATGACATGAAAAGTTGATTTCTGGTCTATTGTCGTATTTTGGAAATAATAATGAAAAATATTTGCAGTTGAATTAGAAGTGTAAGACCAAAATGGGTTTTATGAGGAAGTGAGGACTGCAGATGCTGGAGATAAGGGCTGAAAAATGTGTTGCTGAAAAAACGCAGCAGTTCAGGCAGCATCCAAGGAGTAGGAGAATCGATGTGTCAGGCACGAGACCTTCTACAGGGCTGTGCTTTTCTAGCACCACACCTTTTGACTCTGATCTCCAGCATCTGCAGTCCTGAAGAAGGGTTCATGCACGAAATGTTGATTCTCCTGCTCCTTGGATGGTGCCTGACCTGCTGCGCTTTTCCAGCAATACATTTTTCAAAATGGGTTTTATTCTGATTGAGCACGTCCTCCTGTTTCTCTCAGTTATTATTGACAACCTCATTCCCCTCGCACCAGAACCTGTTCCAGAGAGTGTTACAGAACAGGCAGAATGGTCAGCTGCAGCTGGTCACCTGACCGGTCACTGGACCCGAAACGTTTACTCTCCACAGATGCTGCCAGATCTGTTGAATTTTTCTAGCAATGTCTGTTTTTGTTTCTGATTTGCAGATGGTTCGTTGTTCAATATTCATCTTGTTTGTTTCAAAGGACTTTATTGATGAATTTGGAGAGTTTTGAAAATTGCAAGTCAGGCCACAAATTAGCCAAGATCTATTGAATGGCAGAGCAGGTTTGAAGGGCTGAATGGTCTCCTCATGTTCCAATGAAAGTTGTCCATCTGCGGCTTTTGGTAACATTTCCCCTCGCTGCTCACTTCACATCCATGTCTAACACACCGTTACTGACTGAACAAACCTCCTGTGTTTGAACTCAACCTGCTGCAGATCAGTGGCTCCCTGTCTTGCCACCCGGTATTAACTCTCATCATGGAATGCTGTCTTATATTACTGCGAGAATGTCCACAAAGGACTCAGCCTGGAGTCTGTATCCCCTGGGATCCACAAACCCCATTTATTTCCTCCTTCTCTCATTCTGGTTATTGAATTCTCTGTTTCAATCCATTCTCCTGTCATGCTCTTCAACATGTCCATGTGGGTGTACTACAGACAGCTGGAATTTAATGAAGGGAAGTGGGGATTAGGCAGAAACACGAGGAGAGGTGATAGCAAAGACAGTTCTCATTGTAACGGCAGAGTTTCTATGTGACCCAGTGAGTGCGGATACACCTGAGATTGTGGGGGAGGCAGATTCAATCAGGGATTTGGGAAAGCACTCAGACACTGACCTGTCCATCTGATTGTTAACTCAGACAGAAAGACAAAAGAAAGATACACATTTAGATAGCAACTTTGACCTGGGGTAATGAAACATGTTTCAGACCCAACAATTCCAACCTCAAATCTCTGAACCCACAAAAACCAAAGCTTCCTCCTTTTGTCAGGTTGTCCGTCAGCCTCCTCTTTTCTTGAGAAAAACATTTTTGAATTGTTCAGCCTTTCCTGGTGATTATAAGCTCTATTTTCCTGTAAGATTTGTGACGAATCCTTTATTATTGTTCTGTTCCTTGTGAGTTATACCAGCTGACCTGTGCGGGTTTAGGTTGGAGTATTTGTTTTACAAATTCATTCTCACCCTCATATACAGTGTGAAATTGTTGTAAAACAGAAGGAAAGGATTGAGTGAGAACCCCCATAAATACAAAGGCAGCGTGTGTACATGAACTGAATGAACCTGGCATTAGAAAAATGTGACGACAATCACAACTAGTTAGAATCACAGAATCCCGTCTGTGCAGAAAGAGGCTATTCAGTCCATCGAGCCTACAATGACCTGCTCTCCCACCCAACTCCATAGCCCCACATTTACCATGGCTAACCCAACCCACCGAACCTTCACACTACAGGCCATGTGATCATGGCCAATAGAGCAAACCTGCACATCTGTGGGAGGATCACAGATTACATCCAAATGCTGGGAATTGTGGATGAAGCCTCACGGATAGGTGACTCTGACACAAATGCTCTGCTTTTAAAAATAAAATCTAGGGGAAACTGCAACCGGAAAGATTTCCAATTATCTCTGGAGGAAGAGAAATCAAAACTTGTGCCACTGACCCAGGGGACACAGTTAAAGTTAAAGAGGCCTGGGAAGCATCAGAAATGTAACAGATTGTGAGGAAGGTGGGGGTCAGACAAGAACAAAAAGACAGTCTGTCACACGGGGGATGGCAGGAGAGATTAAACAGCAGAAATGGTAGTCCCTCAAGGTCAGATGGAATGGAATTAGGGCTGGGGAAAAAAACCAGGAAACAAGGTATGCATCTGTCAAATACTTTGGAAAATCAGATTATAACAACACAGAGGGCAGAGTTCACAGTCTGAAATTGTTGCTCTCATTGGTGAGTACAGAACATTGTAAAGCCTGGGTAGTTCTATTACAGCATCATACATAGGATGGGCCAAGTGGCCGCGATCTGTGCTGTACGTTTCTGATATTTTTTATCTGACATTTGGACTTCAAGTCTGATGACGTTAATACATTTTCAAATTGGACTGGAGTTTAATATTCTGGAGAAATGACAAATAAATCACAGTTCAAAGCCCTGCATGTTCCAGCATTGAAGTTACATCCATTTGCTGCTGGTGGGACAGGACATACAGGGATGGTGATGGTGGTGTCTGGGACATTGTAAGGAATGATTCTGACTGTGTAAGGCGGTTGGTTGACAGTCTGTGTTCCAGCTCACCCAATACGATGCTGGCAGGGTGAGAAACTACATTTGGAGCTCCTCTGCTCACCAGTTCCTTTCCTTCCTCCTGATTTTATCTTATTTATTTCTCTCTCACTCACCCCCTTGCAGTCTCAGACACAAATGTCTCAACTTTGAATCATGATACCAGGATAACCCTGTACCCCGTGTCTCACTACTTTCTGAATAAGCCTTCCATGGGGAACGTTATCAAACACATTGCTGAAATCAATATACACCGCATCCACTGTTCTATGCTCACAAACATGTTTGTCACATCCTCAAATAATTCAGTAAGATTTGTGAGGCATAACCTGATGCTCACAAAGCCATGCTGACCATCTTTAATCAATCTATGCTTTTCCAAGTAATCATAAATCCTGTCTCTCAGAATCCTCTCCAATAATTTGTCCACAACTGATGTAAGACTGACTCATCAATGATTCCCAGGATTATCTTGATTGCCTTTGTTGAAAAAAGGAATAACGTTTGCAACCCTCCAACCATATGGTATGACTCCAGTGGATAGTGAGAATGCAAAGATCATTGCCAAAACACAGTAATCCCTTCCCTCGCTTCCCATAATAACCGAAGTTATATCCTTTCTGGCCCAGGGCACTTCTCTACCCACATGAGTTTTCAATATGTTCAGCACATTCTCCGTCTTAACATGGATTGGTTTGACCATATCAGCCTGTTTCCCATTGTCCTCACAAAGAACAACGTCCCACTCACTCATGAATACTTGAGCAAAGTACTCATTAAGGACCTCCCCGACCTCCTCTGACTCCTGGCTCAAGTTTGCTTCACGATTAGGGGTATAAATGTGGAATTATGTCTCAGCACTGAATTAATATAAAGATATTGCAGTGTACAATCACTCGATTACTTTGAATATTGAACTATATTTTAACTGAGAAAAAAGTTGAATTGATTTGATAATATTTCACTTCACGATAATTTTTGTTGTATTTTGAACCACAATAAGAGTTTCCTTTTTACATATATAAAACTTAATTAAAATTAATCGCATGTTTACACACAGAAAATAGAATTAACAGCTGTTTGTTCCTTCCTTATTCAATGACTGTTCATTTTGAATTTGTGGAAGGTGTACATTGTTGAAAGGAAGGGGAATTGTCTTCAGCTGAACATTCACATTGAATGACTGATGTATTTTACAAATCAAAGTACAATAATCATACAGTTTTGTCACTTTGTATTTCAAAGAATTGTCATGAGATTCCTGTTTATTTAAGTCTATCATTCCTTTATTATATTGTTATTGTAAAATATTGTTTAATTTCCAGTCCATTACACGCAGAAACTACCGAATCAATTCCCATTCAAATTACTGCAATAAACAGCTGATTAGTTTTCATTTGAGTAACCACATTAAACATAATATTGCAGTCCTGCCGGCCTGAGTGAGAACATTATGAAAGGAGCGTGTGGAGCTGTGGCAGTGTCTCTATTACTCGACTCGAGGGAAGGTTTCAAATCACACCTTCACCAGAAATATATGAAGAGCTGCTCTTAATGTTGATTAGAGAGTACCTAAGCACAGATTGAATTGCTTTTCAATCTAATATTCGATCTGCTTTTGACTATTACATCAATAATCACAAAATCTGAGACTTACTTGAGTCAGGTTACCAAAAAATATGTGTTGGAAAATTCGTTTTTGCCACCTTGCTTTTACAAAAGACTGACATCTGTCCCTGTTGTCTCTAACTGTAAGAAATCTGAAGAGGATTTTCACTTTTACGAAAAAAGTGGAGCTGTTTCCCATATAAATTAATACTTCTTCAACCAACGCCTTTGCAGCTTATGAAAAGTTTCATATTAATGCTTTACTTTCGGATAGTGGGGATACCTGTATCTAATTCTGTCGCTTATAAGTTCCTGCAGAATATTTGAAAATATTGCAGAATTCAACATTCCAAGTAATGAGATTGTTTTTTTTTGTTGCAAAGGGGCAAGTCCAAACAATTGAAACACATTAAACATTATTTTCTCGTGCTATAAATTGGAAATAAAGTTGATATCTTCTTCAGTAAACTAACAAATGCTCCCACCTATTACTTGTCAGTCAGCTGATTTGCCGACTTTGTAACTAAATATTGTGATTCATCTAAATGTTACTCTGTCCTTTGATCAAAGTGAATTTGTAATTGTTGTTCAGTTTATGAATTGCCAGAAACTTGTTTTTAGTTTTCCATTCACCTGCTCATTTTGACCGTAAGGTTTAAATACTTTGAAAATATTGGAGTTTGTTTATTTAAAAACAAGGTTTGCACATCTCTCACATATCTCTATTCTTGTATTATGATTCAAGAATGTTTCCTGGTGGAATTCAAGTAAATTCCAAACATTTGTTCACTTCAAGTAAGATCTGTAATACCCAATTATCAATCTGTTGTTAATGTTTCAGCTGGTTACATTGACATTGATTAGGTACTCATTCAGAGAGATCAACTGGCAATTATAAACTATTTGCAGGATTATTGAATTGAAAGAGAGATACAGACGGCCAATCATATTTTGGAAGGAATTGCTTTTTCATTCAAACGTGTCGGCTGTTCAAGAATTCTATATTATGTTCCATTGGTTTTCTTGTCCAGAAATCAAATTTATAATTCATGTGAATTTTAATGTGTTCCGTATTTGTATCAGATTTAAGAATAAAAAGACGAGAAATTAACATGAAAACTTCAGTGAATAGAAAGCACAGTAAACTAAATTGACAGATGCAACCTTTAGTATTACCTCTGAATATTCAGACAAATATTTCTAATGTCAAAAGAGCATGGTCAGGCAGCATGCGAGGAGCAGAATCGACGTTTTGGACATGAGCCCTTCATCAGGAATCTTTTTTGATGATGGCCGAATGCCCGACAGGCCGATACTTCTGCTCTTTGAATGTGCCTTCCCTTTTCCAATGCTACAGCTTTCCTCACCTTCTACAAATATGTTTAATGAACATGAACTGAAAATGTTAGCATCAGCAGTTGACCAAGACCAAATTGACACATTTTTTGCAATATTTATAGTGAAAGCCTGCTTGCGAACATGCAGAAAATTCGATCGAACAACATCTCTTGCCGTTAGAATCCTTGGCCATTCATAATAAAGAATAACCATGCTTTGAACAACCAATATGGTGTATAACGACTGAATTGAAATACCAGAGGACACCGATTGCATTTATTGGTGGGGATGATAACCAGATCCTTACTGTGATAGCGGTGATTGATCTCCTCGACAATAAAATTTTACTGTGATTATTCCACTGAACAGTAATTAGAGGTCATGAAGATCTTTTTGTGGCTTTATGTGCAGTGTTTCGTTTGAACATCGATTTCAGTACCATTGAGATATTTTTACAAGATTAACAATTGACACTTAAAGGTAAGTTTTAAATGCAACGTTTTAAAAAAATTGTTAGTTTTGGATAGCGAAACACAATTCTAAGTTTATCGAATCCATACTGTGTGGAAACAGGCCATTTAGCCCAACAAGTCTACACTGACGTTCCAAAGAATAATCCACTCAGCACCATTCTTCTCGCAGATTACTGGACATTTACCCCTGACTAATGCACATAACCTACACATCCCTGAACAGAACGTGCAGCTAAGCATGGCCAATCAACCTAACCTGCATATCTTCGGATTGTGGGAGAAAACCAGAACATATGAACTCCACACATACATGTGTCCGAGGATGGAATCAAACCCAAATGCATAACACTGTAAGACACGAGTGCTAACCACTGATCCTCTGTTCTCAATGCCCAATTTCCATGCAAGAAGTGAAAAAGTGAGAGACGTGCAAAATAAAAATCACTAACAAATCATGAATGAGCAATAATTAGAAAATTAATATGATCAAAGGACACAACAATATTCAGGTGAGTTTTATTGTTTAACAAAAAATTTGGGAATGAGCTAACTAATGAATAACGGGAAATGACGTTTGTTTGTTTGACTGATGGAGAAATTGACTTGCTTTTTATCTTTGCAACACTGCAGAAAAGTGGTTTATGTGCCTGAAATGTTTGAAGTAAGCTCTTTCCAATAAAAAAATCAATGCAATTCCATCGACTTATTCATCCTTAAGACTCAAACATTATCAAATATTTTCCAGGAATTTAGAACCAGCAGAATTAGTCACTTTGATTTCTTGGGACCTCAAACAGAATAAACAGCAGATTCTGTGAATTAGTCAGTCAATGCGATTATTCTGCTGAAGACAACATCCCTTCTTTGCAAAATGCTCAACTTCGAAAAATTCAAATATGTATTGTTATTGTTTAATGAGACAATACAGAGATGTTAATTCTTTTTCATTTGACTTAACAAAACGCAGGAATGTTACATGATTTTGTTGCGTGAAAAATACTTAAATTTTATTGTGATCAGAAATACAACAAATGTTCGCATCGAAGTGAAATATATTTAAATTAATTCAACTATGTTTCCGCGAGTAAAGTAAGAATTCATATTAATAATGATTGAGATTATACACTACAATATATTTAGTTATTAATGTAAAGAGCCGTAATTCCACATTTACGGCAAATACTGGATTGAATAATTATTAGGTATGAGCAACAACTGAATATAAAATTCGATCAATGAATTTAGAAATAATGAGAAATCTCATTTTGCTATGTGACTGAGGAATATTTGCAAACAAACAGGAATTATTGCAGTGAAAAGTAATTGCAGGTCTGTGAATTTAAAGTCTGTGACTATGGAGATCATTCAAATAAGCAAACATTAGACAGTCACAATTAATGTTGGATGGGAAGTCCTTGGATCCATTGTGGGAAACTTGACCTGAAAATCAAGTTTCATATTGTAGTGTTGGTACTCAGGAAAAATTGGTCAAATTAAAATCTGAATCTCATTTTACTTGTTCAAAAGACTGTCATAAACAATTGTGCAAGTATTATCATGACAATGACGTGATAATTAATGTTGCAATATAAGCAATGAAGATGATTCAATATTTCAAAAACACATTGCTGTGATGTTGATTGGATATTTATTAAAATTGGTAAATTGTGGAATAGAATATAGTAACTAGCTTTATGAATTGAAGAAAAACTGAACCAGTGATTATAGAACAACTTTTTCTTTCTTGACTAAAAAATGTAGATAACACAAGAAATATGAATTTCTATCAAATGGTTTCCTCATGGAGACATGTTATTTTAATTTAGATGATTATTATTATAATCAGAGTTCAGACATTTGTGTCAGAATTTGGAAGAAATTAATAGATAATGAAAGTGAGCATGAAAGTGAACAAATGATGCAGTCAATGATATTTGGTACATAAAGGAATTATAAAAATTGTTCATTTTGTACAGTGATGAATAATGTTGGAATCAAAAGACAAAAAAGAATCAATATGTTCAAAGCAGTTCTTTTCTTACAACTAAATGAAACCAATAATCATTTTGCATAGCACGTGATTTAAGAAAAACAGTCATTTCATGTGTTATGTAAATTGAAATCTACTTCCATTTTGCAAAAATGGAGTCTTTCCCAAATTCAAAATTTGGTTTGCTGAATTATAAAACAAAAATGGTTGTAATTTGGAATATCTCTTGCACACAAATTTAAAATATTTAAACTTAAAGATTATTAGAATGACAAAACGTTTGTTGTTTGCATGATTGTGTTACAGTCAATATCTGTGATAAAGTAGAAGCATTGTTTTAAGCAACATAAATCATCTTTAACTACTGAACTGAAATAGAATATATCAATTGCACTTGTTGCGTGGAATAGCAAACAAATGGTTACTGTTGTCATTGGTTTCAGGAGCAATAAGGTATTTTACTGAACAATAATCAGATGGTGATGGAAGTCTTTGTGTTGCTTTATGTGTATTGTTTAGTGTGAACATTGGGTTCGATAAAATTGAGATATTTACATGAATTAGGAACAGATCCATAATTGGGTGCGAATGATCTGATTTAAAATCAGAAAGTTTTTAATATTTACGAGGATTGCTGAGTGAAACGTTCTTAAACCATCATGCAATTAACGGGATAAGAAAGAGGTATGCAAATAGAACTTTCAAATGAGAACACCCTGATATTTTCACACCATTTAAGTATCATATTCAATATAACTAGATGACTGGAAAGCTAAAAACAAATCTCACACAATTGATAAACTGACCAGTAATTAAAAATTGATAAATAATAGCAAGTGGCATTTGTATATTTTACTGAGAAGTCATTGATCTTTCCTCATAGCACTGGAGCATAAAATTCTGTGTTGTTTTAACTAAGATCTACAGAACAAGATAAAATTAATGACTATCATGACTTTGTATATTTAAGCTTTATGACTGCAACATTCTCAAATATTTTCTGAGGAATATTGATTGAGTGGAGTTAGATACATTTTGCTATGAGTGACCAGAAGAAAGTATGTAGCAGATACTTTGATTATTGGAATGGACGATTATACCTCCAAATAATCTACAGACATTGTGACTGGAAATACAGTAAGTGTCAGCATCGAAGTAAGTTACAATCAAATAAATTCAAAAATGTTTCCAAGTTTAAAATAAATGCAATATTCACAATGATTGAGAGATTGTACATTGCAATGTCCTTGCAGTATTTATTGCACATAAGCATAATTCCATATTTGTAGCCCTTACTGGGTTACACAATTATTAGATATAAGATATGTTAGCAATAAAGGGAATTAAAAATACATATTCGTGAATTTGAGAATAATGAGATATCCCATCTTGATATTAGACTGAGTAATATGTAGAAATGAAGAGTAATATTGTAGGGAAAAGTAATTGGAGCTCTCTGAATTTCAAAGGCTGAGATAATTGTTATATTTCACCTGAGCAAAACTCAGACATCTGCATTGAATGTTGCCAGGGATATTCTTGGTCGTTTGGTATGTGCATGTGCCTGAACAAATAGGTATTAATATAGTAGCATTGACAATCAAAAATAGTGATTGATTATTTTAAACACCGCATTTTAAAAAGTCTATGTAAAATTGCTGTTCAATTATTGTAATTGATAATTGCTTTTAGAATCCTAACAGATAAATTGACTTAATATTTTTGAAAACACTTTTCTCTGATGTTGATTGGATATTCATTAAGATTAGAGAACTGAAAATTAAAGCATAAAACTTCGCTCTATGATGTGAAAAAAATCATTCAGAAGCAATTGAAAAAAAAATGATTTTGTTTAAAAATGCAGGCATTGCAAGATTTATATGCTTCCAATAGTTTTCTTGAAGAGTCATGTCAATTTTATTGATCTAATTTTTATCACAATAAATGTTTTGACATTTATTTCAGAATTAGGAGGAACATAATTTGGCCATGGAAGGGACTATTACTGTGAACAAACATAGAGTCAATGAATTTCATCTGGAAAGGAATTCTCATAATTATGTGATTATTGTTCACTGACATCTAATATGGGAGGAAAAGGAGAATTGTCAACATTTCCAAGCAATATTTTTCTTATAGTGAAATGAAAATAAAAATCATTTTGGAGGGCAATTCGTTTGAAAAAAGGAAACAGTCATTTGATTGAACATTTGAGTTGAAGACTCGTTCCCGTTTCCCCATTGTAGTCTTTACAATAATTTAAAACTTCGTGTTGGTTGAACAAAAGAACAAATTGGTAAAATCAAAATGTTTTCTTGTACACTAAAAAAAGTAAATGTAAAGCAATTTTATCCTGAAAATTATATCGCTCTGAATGTAATCATTTCACACACAATAAATGATTATGTTGAATTGAAATGTCATCATAGCTGTAGAAGTGTTTTCCCATGACAGGGAATGAAGACTCAGGAGGCAGGCTGAGCTGAGGCATGTGCAGCTAGCAGTTAATGAAGAGATCATCCCCCGAGGCCAATCATGGAAGGGAGATCCATGACACACTGTAACATATACAGTAAAAAGCAGCATTTTATGGACTTTCTGCATCACAATGGCCACATGCAATGTGGTTACAGCCCTTCCCTCCTCATCCAAACACTCAATTGAATCATATAATCGCAGATGGGCATTCTCATGGACATCCCCAGATTCCAATTGGGAACTTTCCATGCGTCTTATTGACATAGATTCCAAAGTTATTCCTGAACTCTCTCGGGCCTCTTAGGATACCTTATCAGTTGGGAAATTTTGAATTCTGCTAGTCGTTATATTTTATTTTATCAAAACCAATTACTCCTTATATTTTTCACTGTCTTAATTATGTATGTAGAAAGAAATAGAAAATACAGTTAATTTTAGCTTACTTGCTATAAGATTAGTAATATGACTTGTGTTATAAAGTTCGTTATATTGTGTAAAATTATACAGCTACTCTTTCTATCAGGACTTCATAATTAATGGGCAATCAACATCATACCGTGAATTTAATTCCTGAAACTAAGTAACTTCAAATCTCAGTCTAAATACTTTTCTATGATGTTTGTAATAGGCATTGGTTACATGTATCAAACTTATGTTGCAAATTTCCCCTATTATACTCAAGAATCTGTAAATAGAACCTTTGTTTAATGTTCTGAGTAACTAAAATAATAGCTATATCTGACAAATGCACTCTTCTGTTGTCCTAATAGCTGCTTTGTGAGATAACTGGGCTGTACCCTGCAGCTGCTGGTTATTCATTTATTGGGACAATTATCCTTTCATTTATGAAGATCAGGATTGGTCATTTGTCTGTATGTCGGCATGCTCTTATAAAGAAATGTCTGGAATGTTGTAGTCCTGGTGTTGGACTCGGTCCATTGGTAGTGTGCTTTCTTTTAATTTAAGGCTGGAACAGAATATTAGTCTAGTTTATCACCCCCTGACACTTTGTATTTTAGTTCTAAGGTAGGCTGCCTGTTTTTGAAAGTCAGGCATTTTGTATGAGCCGATATGGACCATTCTATTCCAGGTGGGGGAAGCCCAGAACAGCAAATCAACTAAGATTCAATTATTGAAATAAAAATCACCATTCGCTACCATTGGTATCTGTACAATGCAATGCGTTCATGTTACTGAGCCTTAACTACACACTTAAATCTAGATACACTGGATTTGGTCAATTCTTAACTATTAGATATAAGCAACAATTAATCTTAAAAACATTTCGTAGCGAATTTAAAAATGATTAGAAATCTCATATAGCTGCCCGTCATGTGTAAAAATGAACAGCATTTATTGGAGTGTAAAATAATCACACCTCTCTTAATATGTCAGGATGAATATTAATCCAATGATTTCTGTGAACATTCAAATGAGAAGGGAACAGATGTTACCTGTGAGTGTTGGATAAGGAATCATTAATTAGTTTGTATTTGTGTTATCCTGGAATAAAAGAACTTTTTTAAAAAATAATGACACTAAGAAATACTGGATTAAATTAAAATGTGAATTTGACGATGTTCGTTACAAAACCTAAACTGTGTGATTTTTGGAATGACAATGAATTGATAATTAATTTTAGAACTTTGGCAAAGTAAATGATTCAATATGTCTAAATGGATTTGCTCTGATGTTGAATAGATATTTCTTAATCTGTCAGCCGAGAATGCAAATTCTGGCATGATGATGTGGCAAGACATTAGACATTCAGTGAGCATTGATCAGAAATGGTTTGTCATTCAAAATTCTCAGATCTTCACAATTTCTATACTTGGTTTCTCTACTTTTCTTCTGAAGAAATATAATATATAATAAGAACAAATTCTGCATTGTACTTAATTCATGCAATTTTTCATCTCATCAATATTTAGACATTTGAGTCAGAATTATAAAGAAAGTAAGTCATAAGGGAGATTTATTTTCACAGAAGCATACAGTCAACAGCATTTATCAATGTATTTGTTTCGATGCTGTCTCTGAATAAACAGGTAAATACATTTAATGGGGATCTTTTGACAATGTAATGAGCCACAATTCAATTTTTATCATAATATTTGGCTAGGAAATCAGAAAAAAACCGAAATTCAGGACTTGCTTCATCTCGATACATGTTACGTGTAGTATCCTCAGTCATAAGAAATAAGGTGTCATCATGGGTCTGGGAAAGATATAGTGTGTAAATTATAATAAGGTTTCTCTTACGTATCTTTGGATCTGGTGAGACTGTGATGTTTGCTGTGATTATTCATCCTGAAAACAATAAGGCACGTACAAAACGTATTTCACCGAACAGTAATTTGGTGGTCTTGAAGACCATTACGAGTACTTTGATTTCAATAATGTTGAGCTGATTTCCATGATCTGGGAAATATTTTACAACATTTTTCCAAAATTCTGGATTCTCAGCATTCAATGGGTTTCATGAAAACACCCTTCATTAGTCGTCATTATCAAGCGAGGTGTATAATGCTCAGGCACTGGCTGCAAGTCAAGGTGCCAGGAAGTCTGCATAAAACTCTTCAAAGCTCAACTCTCGGGCTGGTTGTGACTGGAACTCTCGAACCTTTGTGACCTCTTTGACTGGTCTTTCCACAATTTTCTGGAGCTGATTATTTTGTCTAATGTTTGCTTTAGTTTGGCCTTTTTAGCTCCGATTTCTCCAGCGGTCGGAATATTTAGAATGTTCAATTATGTGCGACAGGTCACTTGACGTTACTAGACAGGGAAAATATGATTGGGAGATGCCGGTGTTGGACTGTGGTGTACAAAGTTAAAAATCACACAACACCAGGTTATAGTCCAACAGGTTTAATTGGAAGCACACTAGCTTTTGGAGCGACGCTCCGTCATCAGGTGATCACCCGATGAAGGAGCATCGCTCCGAAAGCTAGTGTTTTTCCAATTAACCCTGTTGGACTATAAACTGGTGTTGTGTGATTTTTAAATTTGTACACCTCAGTCCAACACCAGGATTCCGAAATCAAATCAACCATGAGTTCATTGAATGGTTGAGCAGACTCCTTGCGCTGAATAGCATACTTCCACTTGGTTTAACATTTCGTCTAACGCCTGATTTTATTCATAAGTTCAGAATTGTGAGGAGATGGGATGAAGTGACATAAAAGGATTATTGAACAGATCAGACACAGCAGGAACAAGGCTCATAAACTCAGGAAGTAGAAATATGCTGTGGCCTGGGGCAACAAATGACACTGGGCCCAGCACAGGTGGCTGTGTACAGAAGCTGTGATTGCTGAAGAAAGTTGCTAGATGTTATACAGTTGGCAAGTCAGTGATCACGCTGGATGATGGATCGTTGTATGATTCACACACAGCAGAAAGTTGTGAAAGAATGAAATGTTTGTTTCATTGGAGACATTTTCTATGGTTCCAATTCCGATTGACTGTTTGAAATACTGATCAGATTTTTGTGTGAAGTGTTAGGTCAAAATACTCATGAACAACCCCACTAGATAAGCCTGTGCTCCCGATCTGTAGGTTTTTTTTTTCTTTCTTTCGATGTAAATTCATAGAAAGACAAGATGGAATGTAGGGCGGAAAGAAAAATGGGTTCTTTCTCATTTCACCAATTTCATCTACAATTGAATAGAACGGCTGCTCTCACTCTTCATTTCGACTTTAATGTGGTGTCGATTATTTGTGAATCTCCCGTGCAGTGAAGGGCAAGAACAAGATTCTCGATCCAGTGTATACCAGAGTGTGAGCTGCAAATAAAAACTGCCAGAGAGGTACATAAAGTTAGCAACCAGAGTGTGACTCGAACCTGTGAATGTAGAGCACAGCGGTATAATTACCCACCACCATAATCCCTCGGTCCCCACTGCACATTTTGTAGAGGGGTGACATATGGCCACACCATTGTGATTCTGCCTTCACCAGAATTATAATAACAGCAAATTCCAATAAATAGCCATGCTGGTCAGAATGAATAACTGTCATTGATACATTCTGAGTCGCAAGAATCGCTGATTTGTTCGTTTCATTTTAATTTTGCTGAAACCTCACCATGTTCATTAATAATCAGAAGTGAATTAGATATATCTCATTGGAACGATTAATGTTGTATTCAAATTTGCTCGGACTTTATTTCAGCTTAAGGAAAATACTGCTAAGAAAAACAGAGGGTTAAAGTGCAAAAGAAAACCCACCAGTTTTGTTGCTCGTTGCTTTGGCAAATTTCACAGAGAACTACATGGATCAAACATCATGGTGTTTGTTCTCACATCCTGACCGCATGTGATGAAAGCAGGAAGTCGTTCTCCAAGCAACTGGTCACTTCCTATTCATTATGTAATATCTTCCATTCACAATAAATAAAAAAATCCACTCAGTTCCATTTACAATGTTTTTGGAACCAAATCTTATTCAGCTGCACACATTAAAGGAATTTCTTTACATTTAAAGTCAATTAACTTAGACATTGTTTCCCCACAACGTCCGACCGACTACACCCCATCCCTACACCTTTACCTACCCACACGCTGTGTCTCTCCTTGTGAAATTTATTCCTTGCATGTCAACAAAAGTGCCTTTCCAAATATTTTGAAAACCAGATTCTCGGAGTGACAGCGATTCTGTTCTCATCATTTCTTTCTCCTTCAAAGGTTTGTTTAAAGGTATTGAACACCTGATATCTAGATGTTTACTTACTTGAAAGATGGAATTTTCCACCTATTTACTCTGACCAAATATTTCATAACCTGCAAAAAAAAACATTAAGTCTTCCTTGGTTCAAGGCTAACTGTTCTCAGTTTTCCAAGAAGACAAGTGAATAAAATCTCATCTTCAGTACACCTCCATCAGCATCTTCTCTAATAGCTTTACACCCCAGTAAACCCCGTCATTATCAATTCATGGAATCACAGAACCCTACATTGCAGAAAGAGCATTTCAGTCAATCGGGCCGGTATCGACTCTCTGAAGAGCATCTCACCTAGACCCACCTCCCCTCCCTATTTCCATATATTTCACCTGAAGAAGGGGAATCCATCCCCCCTTATGATTTCAAATCAACCTGTTGGAGTATAATCTGACGTCCAGTGATTTCTGACCTTATCCCCACATTTCCCATGGCTAATTCACTTAACTTACTTAATTCACTCCCTGGACAGGAGAGGGCAACTTAACTTTGCCAATCAACCCAACCCTCCCTCTGAAAACCAGTGCGAATTACTGAGAAAATGTTCCATCATACTGAGTAAATGCTGTATCATTTTGCAATGGTTTTATACCCTGGTAACAGTCTCATCAGAATAAATGAACCCAAATTCAATGTATCAAAATGGTACTCTGTCCTTTACAATTTCATTCGTGCTGCGGGAAATGTTTCTGCACTCATATTTGAATGTGTTTACGTTGTTTCTTCCTCAGCTTCCTGCTTCTAGTAAACACTTCAATCCGGAACAAGGCTGTCAAATACTTTTCATTCCAACACAGTCACAAGGTGAAGTTTGCAAAAGGCACATGTTTGGCCGTTCACTGACACACAGCCTTCCTGAGAGCTGCAGTCCTTTCCCACCTTTATTCAGGCAGCACTGTCCTTCCTGCGACATGCCCCATCTAGAATAGAAGGACAGGTATCAATACCCGCACTTGGGAATGGAGCGACAGTTTTAAAATATTTACACTGTCCCCAGTGGAGAATTGAGCCCTGTGACAGGCGGGGATACTCACTACTATACTACCGAGAACAAGAGTGTCAAAGGAGGCCCTTCATCCAATTGTGGCCACACTTCTCAAATACAAATGCCTAATGAACTGAATCACATTTCACAATTCTTACTCCACAGCCTTATATGTCTTGGCATCACAAGCTCACATCTGAATATTTATTCAGGTTGTAAGGGTTTCTGTCGCTCTGAACAATGCAGATAGTATATTCCAAATTCCAACCACCCACTGGCTGATAAAGCTTTTTTGTACATCTTCGCGACTGCGCCACTCAGTTCCTCTGATTCTGGGGCTGGGAATTGGGACTATGTGGCAGCAGTGGTTACTGCCTTGTTTGGGGAAACTGGTGAAGTAGCCAATGTTAAACTGCATTACGATTGAAGCATACATTTCAACAACACCTGCACTGTCCCCGGAGTTTTTGATGTTTTGGAGAAATCTACTTATCTCAGCCTTCAGCATATTAATGATGGAATCACCACAGCCACTGGGGGAACTGATATTAAGCGGTCAGCCCATTCTGAGTTCCCACATATCTGCCACTATTCGCTTAGCACTGATATTGTGCATTTGGTGCGCTGCCTAATATGTCCTATGAGACTGTACTTATTGCATAGTGACAGCGCACTCATCTGTGCAATGCTGTGATCGTATAGTGGTTAGTACTCTGCGTTGTGGCCGCAGCAACCTCGGTTCGAATCCGAGTCACGGCAGTAATTCCTCTATCTACTCCAGCTCTTGGGAAACACAAAGGAATCTGTTGTTTGGATAAGGTAACTTTTTCCAAGGTGATGATCTTTTCCCTTCAAATTCTGCTCGCTCACATCTCTGTATTTCATATGTCAGAATTCAAATCCACCCGTTCTCAAAGATTTCACTCCCTCCTACGATCACTAACTGAACTTTTCATCCCACACCCCCATTACATTAATTTAGAGATGCCGGTGTTGGACTATGGTGTAAAAAGTTAAAAACCACACAACACCAGGTTAGAGTCTAACAGATTTAACTGAGCACTGGTTTTCTGAGCGCTGCTCTTTCATCGTGTGGTTGTGGAGTCATTTCCTATTTCATTAATGCACTGCAGAATCCAACACAGACTCTCACATTGATACCATTCAGTCTGTGCTGCTGCGGTCACTGTTGCTGGGTGAACGTGTCCCAACCCCACCATCGGGACCTGCAGATCAGTTGATCCATTTGGTTACGGCTGTTGTGAGGCGAATCCTCAGGAAGCAGCTTTTACTGATATGGACTTGCGATTATGGGCGGTCAAGCTCAGGAAAATGATACAGGACAATATCAAGGAAAAGCGACTTCTTTCAGAAAGATTAGTTTCACGGGTTTTCTGCAATGGCCGAGCGCTTTTACCACTGGACTGTTAACTCAGATACCAAGCAAATTAACCAGGGACCCGGGTTTGACTCCAGCCATGCCAGGTGTTAGAATTGGGAGACAATACATATCTGGAATTACGAATCTAATAACACCTATAAATACATGGCCAATTGTTGAAAAAAACAAAACCATCGTGTTCACTGAGATCCTTTGAGGAAGGAACCTGCTATTCTTACCTGGTCAGGCCTCGATGTGACTCCAGACTCACTGCAATACGGTTGAGTCTCGACTACCCGCTGTGCAATTAGGAATCGCAATCAATACTCCCGAGACAGCGACGCCCTCATTCCGTAACAGAATAGGAAAAAAAGTTAATTTAGCTCTCGCTAGATTACTGTGTGCAGTTCTGCAATTCACAGTATAGCAATGATGTGATGTCACTGCGAACGTTGCAGGAGAGATTCAATGGGATATTGTCTGGGCTGAAGAGTTTCAGTTAAGAGGAGAGATTGGACAGACTGGGGTTGTTTGTCACCGAGCAGAGGAGATTGGAGAAGACATGACTGAGATGTACAAAATAATGAGGGATATGGACAGGATGGACTGAAAGAAGCATTTGTTATTGATGGAGGGATTGAACACCGGAGCCAACAGATTTTGGGAAAAGGCAGAAAGATTTGATTGTATGTGCGGAAACGGTCAGAGAGGCGGAAACTCTTTTAACCTGAAAAAAATTCAGATGTGAATTTGTGATGCCAAGACATATCAGACTATGGGCTAAATCATGGAAATCTTGTTTCAGGTCGTTAAGCAGTTGTGTTGGACAAGTGCGGCCACAACAGGCTGCCGAGCCTCCTTCGATGTTGTTCTCTTCCACAGTATCGGGATTAGTGTCCCCGCCTGTCACTGGGCTCAATTCTCTGCTGGGGGGATCGTGAATGTTTTAAACATGTTGCTCTGTTCCCCAGTGAAGGTTATTAATGCCTGGCCGTCCATTCTCGATTGGTTATGTCACAGGAAGGACAGTGCTGTCAGAATCAGCTGGGGAAGGACTGCAGCTCCTGGGGAGAGAATGTGTCAGTGAAAGTGCAAACACGTAACTTCTGCAAACTCCACATTGTGTTTGTGTTGCAATGAAAACCATCATATAGAGTTGTTCCTGACTGTGTGTTTATATAAAGCAGCAATCTGAGGAAGAAAACAGAGTAAACCCATTCAGATCTGAGTGCAGAAACATTTCCAGCAGCACTAATGAGGTTGTACAGCGCAGAACCGCGTTTGGATGCATTGAGCTCGGTTTGAGGGCGCAGCTTGCTTTCACTCGGCTGAGTTGCAAGTGTATAAAGCCATTAAACATGATACGGATAGTGTTCAATATGATGGTACCTTTGCTCATTGGTTCGCACTGCTGGTAAGTCTGTAGGTTAGGTGGATTGGCCGTGTTAAATACGTTGATGTGTTCAGGGAGTGAATTCAGTAAGTTAAGTGAGTTAGCCATGGGTAACGCAGTGATAAGGTCAGCAGTCACATGATGCCAGGTTTCATTCCAACAGGTTTATTTGAAATCACAAGCCAGAGGCATGCCAGGATAGAGACGGGAGCTAGGTCTGTTTGAGATTCTGTTTCGACTGTCCCTACAGACCTGATCGGCTGAATTGTACTTTCTGCATTGTTGGGAATCTGTGATTCTATCAGAGAGGACACTACCAACTCTTACTGGGCTGCTAAGACATTAGAGACGATGCTGACGGCGTTTCGTGGGGATGTAATTTTATTTATTTGTGTGTTGAAAAATTTGAAACTGAACCAAGGAAAACCGAATGGAAGTTTTCCAGAGTATTTGAGGTTTGGAGAGAGTAAATAGGTGGTAAATCCTCTCTTTCAATTTCGCAAATTTCTGAAAGTCAGGCTTTCAAAACCATCGATGTAGAGCAAAGAAATAATGAGAGCAGAATTTCTGTCACTCTGAAAATCCATTTCCAAATATTTGGAGAGACACATTTCGAGACACAGAAGCAGTGAGTTACACTAGGAGAGAGAAAGCCTGTGGCCAAGTAAAAGTTTAAATGTGGTGTGTGTGTGTGTGTGGGGTGGGGGGGGCAGTTGGGGGGCAGTGAAAGGTGTGAGGAAACAATGTCTAATTTGGACGACTTTAGATGTAAAGAAATATCGGAAACGTATACAGCTGAATAATATTGAGCAAAGAACCATCGGAGTTTTGAAAGATTTATATTAATATTCTACATGAAACATTATAAATAGAACTGAGCATATTTTGTATATTGTCAAGGAAAGATATTCCATAATGAATAGGAAGTGACCTGTCTCTTGGAGATCGATTTCCTGCTTTAATCCCACGCCTTAAAGATGGGAGGACAATCGGCATGATGTTGGGTTCATTTGATACCCACTGAAATCTGCCAACGTAACCGAGCATCAAAACTGGCATCTTGTTTTGTAGTTTAACTTTCTGTTTTTCTCAACAGTATTTTCTTTAAGCTGAAATAAATTCGGAGCAAAACTGAATGCAACATTAAACGTTCCAATGATATAAATCCAATTCACTTCCGATCACTGCAATGAACAGAGTGAAGTTGCAGCAAAATTAATAAAATGAAACGAAGAAAACTGCATTTCCGGAAATTTTACCCAGTTCAGGTTCAGCCATATGAGAAAGCCCATGGAGCTAAAATATCACCTTCACTTCTCTCTCCATATATACTTCTTCACGTGAGAGAGAAACTGTCTGAAGAAATTATGCGTCAAGACTAAATATGCGTGTGAATGTGACGGCAATTTCATGTTTGCTGTTTCATTCTGAGACAGTTCCGACTCGGAATGAATCAAGCACAGGTATTCCTTCCAAGGACGAGGTGAATTCTTTGGATTTTGCTGGTATTATTATTCGCTAAAAGCAGAAACATTATGGTGTGGATTCGATTCCTCTCAGGGAATTTCTTATCCCTTGGGTGCACCATAGGTAATCTTGATGTGGTCACATGTGAGCCCCTTTGCAATGGGCTGAAGTGGCCCAGAGGTGAAGGCGACGGGTTGGTCTTTCATTGCGCATGTGTGGATTTGAATCCTACTCTGGCTGTTACTTCTATCAAAAACAGCTGTGGTTTTCGTTTGTGCCTCGTATCTTTAGTATACATTGGATGGAGAATCTTGCTCTTGCCCTTCATTGCACCGGAGATTTGTGATAAATTGAAACCTCATCAAAGTCGAAATAAAGCAATTTGTTTCCGTTGTAAGTTTTATTGGGATAATGAAAAGGAGTGCAAACGTTTCTTTCCTCCTATCATTCCATCTTGACTTTCTATGAATTTACATCGAATGAAAGCAATACAAATAAGGAGAGATCAGGTCCAATATTTTATCCAGTTGGATTGTGAATTTCAATGTAACACACCACACAAACTTTTGATCAGTATTTTAAACAGTCAATTGAATTGGAACCGCAGAAAACTTTTCCAATGGAATGAGCCTTTCATTCTTTCACAACCTTTTGCTGTGTGCATCACACCGGCATCCGGCATCCAGCGTGATCACCAAGTTGGCAACAATATTAGATCCACCAATTTACTTTAGCAACCACAACTTCTGCACATACACATCTGTGGTGTGCGCAGTGCCATTTGTTGTCTCCAGGCCACAGCACATTTCTTGTTTATGAGCTGATGAGCCTAGTTCCTGATCTGTCTGATCAGTTTGAGAAACCTTTTCTCTCACTTCATCCCATCCCCTCAAAATTCGAAACCTATCAACAAAGTAAGGCATTAGACCAAATGATGCAGTTGTGGAATCGGCCATTCAGACCATCGAGTCTGTTCGAACATTCAATGGACTCATGGCAGATCTGATAATCTTCAACTCCATTCTCTTGCATTGCCTCGACAAAGCGTTATCGTCTTTCTGATCTGACTGGCACAGTTTGAAAATGCACAACAACGCAACCTCAACAACAGTTTGGTAAGGAGTTCCACTGATTCACTGGCCCCTGAGCAAAGAAATGACTCCTCATTTCTGAATTAAATCGGCAAAATCTAATTCTGGGTTCATGTCCTCTGGTGTTCTCCTCATACCAGAGGGTAAACCACCTGCCCGTAACTACCCTGTCAAGATCCCATGAATATTGAACGTTTATAAATGTTATCATGTGATTATACAGGTCCCCTCCGCCTCCTTTGTTTCAAAGAGAATAATCCCAGCCGAACCAATCATTCCACGAAGCTCCGTTTTCTCGTGTGTTGACAATATATCCATAAATCTCTGCTGCTCCCTGCAGCGTCCTTACATATTATGAAGGCAGGTGGAGAAATTTATGCGAAGAAATGTTTGAAATTTCAAGCACAGATGGGAACTGGAATTTGAAATCAGACAGCGACTGGAATCAGATTTGTCCACACAAGGTCGAAATACAGTAATGATAACTCTGACAAATGAGAATCTAATCATATCCCACTGACATTCAATGGCTTTACTGAAACCAAATTACCCCGTGTAATCGTGGACGATTACATGGGGTAATACTACCCAGAGCTTGTATTTAAGGGGGAAAAATAGGATAGAAACTGGCGATATAAACATTTTGACAATAAAATCATGTCCTTTGGTAGACATGTTTATGATCATCAACTCAACTCGTGTCTCCGTGAACCCTACATCGTTTGCAAGGCACAAATGAGACGTGGAACATAACTCTATTTGCTTCGATGCGTGTCACTTCCATACCACTTAAGGAACTGGACACAGTCCATGACAATGCAGTCACCTGATTGAACTCTCTTCAACACCTGTCATATTCATTCCCCTTCACCACTAAGGCACAATTGCACCTACAAGATGCACTGGTGTAAGTCATTTGGGCATTTTTGACAGAACCTTCAAAGCTCAACAGCTGTCCTGACTCTAAGGACAAGGTTGGAAGATGCAACGAAACACTACCATTTGAAAGTTCCCCTCCAAGGGCCATAGCACCCTGACTTGGAAAGGAATCAGTGATAAACTCATTGGTGAAACGGTCGTGATGGAAAAAGTTGCATACTTCAGCCTTCCATCTTTTATCTTACAATTTTAAAACGTGTTGATTTATGCGGTGACAGGACTTGTGCTCAGTCCATCAGCTGTTCAATAATCTGGTGTTTGCTAATTTTCTACTATCATCCACAGCCTGTAGTCAACATTAGACAATGTCCGAAAAACCTCTCAATTAACTGATTCCCCCCAGGTTAGAGTGGTGTTGGAGAAGCACAGCAGGTCCGGGACATCTGAGGAGCAGGAAAATGAACATTTCAGGAAAGGTCCTTTATCAGGAATGAGATTGGGAGCATATGGGATAGAGAGATAACTGGGAGGAGGGTGGGGTTGGGGAGAAGGTAGCTGAGAGTGCAGTAGGTGAATGGAGGTGGGCGTGTCAGAACAGAAGGTGGATTGGATTGGTGGGAATGAAGATGCACAGGTGTGACAGGTCAGGAGGACGGTGTTGAGCTGAAAGGTGGGGACTGGGGTAAGGTAGAGAATGGAGAAATGAGAAAACTGTTGAAGTCCAAATTGATGCCATGAGGTTGAAGTGTCCCAAGGCGGAAGATGAGGATTTCTTCCTGCAGGCATCGGTTGCTGAGGCAGTGGCGATGGAGGAGACCAAGGACATGCATATCCTCGGGAGAGTGGGAGGGGGAGTTGAAATGTTTGCCATAGGACACTGAGGTTGATTCTTGCGGGTGTCCTGGAGATATTCTTTGATGTGCTCTGTGAGAAGGCATCCGGTCTCCCCAATTTAGAGTAGACTGCTTTAGAAGCAACGGTTACAAGAAATGACATGTACGGAAGTGCAGGTGAATCTTTGTTGGATGTGGAAGCCTCAATTGGAGCCTTAGACAGAGATGAGGGTGTAGGTGAGGGTGCATTTTTTGCAATTCCTGCAGTGACAGGGAAAGGTGCCAGGAGGGATGGGTGGATCATTAGAGGCCGTGGACTTGACTAGGCAGTCACAGAGCGAATGGCCTCGGCGGAAAGTGGATAGGGTGGGGAGGGGAACAAATCCCTAGTGGTTGAATCCGTTTAGAGATGATGAACATGTCAGCGGATGATGCGATTTATGCAGAGGTTGGTGGGATAGAAGATAACGAGTAGTGGGGTTCTGTCCTTGCTGTGGTTGGAGGTGTAGGGTTCATGGGCGGAGGTACAGAACATGGATGAAATGTGTTGGAGGGCATCTTCAACCACATAGGAGGGGACGGTCTGGTCTTTAAAGAAGGAGGCCATCTGGTGTGTTATGTGGTGGAAATGGTCCTTTGGGAGCAGAGGGAAAGAACAATGACTGCAGATGCTGGAAACCAGAGGTTAGATCAGAGTGATGCTGGAAAAGCACAGCAGTTCAGGCAGCATCCAAGGAGCAGTAAAATCGACATTTCGGGCAAAAGCCCTTCATCAGGAATAAAGGCAGAGTGCCTGAAGGTTAGAGAGATAAATGAGAGGAGGGTGGATGTAGGGAGAATGAAGTACCGAGTGCAGAACACACCATGATGGCCTCCTTCTTTCGAGACTGCCATTTCCCTTCCCACGTGGTGAAAGATGCCCTCCGATGCATCTCGTCTACATCCCGCACCTCCGCCCTCTGACTCCACCCCACCAACTCGTAACAAGGACAGAACCTCGCTGGTGCTCATCTTCCACCATACCAACCTTCGCATAAACCAAATTACCCACCGACATTTCCGCCACCTCCAAACAGACCCCACCACCAGGGATATATTTTCCTCCCCACTCCTTTCTGCCTTCCCCAAAGACAGTTCCCTCCGTGACAACCTGGTCAGGTCCACGGCCTCCAACAACCCCCAACCCCGTCCTGGCACCTTCCCCTGCCATCGCAGGAATTGCAAAACCTGCGCCCACATCTCCTCCCTCAACTCCATCCAAGGCCCCAAAGGAGCCTTCCACATCCACCAATATCATTTATTGTAACCACGGTTCCCGATATGACCTCCTCCACATTGGAGAGACTTGAAGCCTCCGAGCAGAGCACTTTACGGAATATCTCTGGGACACCCACACCTATCAATCACACTGCCCTGTCGCCCAAAATTTCAACTCCCGCTCCAACTCAGCCGAGGACATGGACGTCCTGAACCTCCTTCACCGTCCCTCCCTCACCACCCGACGCCTGGAGGAAGAACGCCTTATCTTCTGCCTCGGAACACTTCAACACCAGGGCATCAATGTGGACTTCAACAGTTTCCTCATTTCCCCTTTCCCCACCTCACACCAGCTCCAAACTTCCAGCTCAGCACTGTCCCCATGTCTTATCCGCCCTGCCAATCTTCCTTTCCAACTATCCACTCCACCCTCTTCCCTGACCTATCACCTTCATCCCCTCCCCAGCTCAACTATTGCCCGAAACGTCGATCTTACTGCTCCTCGTATGCAGTCTGAACTGCTGTGCTTCTCCTTTGGGAGCTGATACAAAGCAGGTGGAGGAATTGGGAATACAGGATACTGGTAGCGCAAGAGGTTGGGTCTCCTCTACACTGGGACCAACAGACACCTTCTCGCAGAGCGTTTCAGTGAACATTTCCAGGACTCCCGCAACATTCAACCTGAGCGCCCCAAGACCGAACACATCAAATCCCCTCCACACTCTCCCGACAACATGCAGATCCTGGGCCTTCTCCACCACCATTCCCTCACCACCCGACGCCTCATCCCCCATGTCGGGACCCTTCAACCCCAGGGCATCAATGTGGTCTTCACCAGTTTCCTCATCTCCTCACGCCCACCTTATCCGACTTCAAACCTTCCAGCTTGGCACCATCCAACTGACCTGTCCCACCTGTTTACCTCCCTTCCTACCTGTCCGATCCACCCTCTTCTCCGACCTACCACCTTTCACCCCATCTCCATCTATCTATTGCACTCTCAGCTAAATTCTTCCCAGACCCAGTCCTCCTATTTATGTCTCTATCCATGAGGCTCCCAGACTTATTCCTGATGAAGGTCTTTTGCCCGGAAAGTCACTTTTTTCTGCAACTCGGATGCTGCCTGACCTGCTATGCTTCTTCAATACCACTCTAATATTGATTTGAATCCAGCTCCTGCCGTACATGCTTCAGTCCAACTGATTTGCCTGTCCATTGATCTTCAGAGATCTTGCATGTCGACTCCATGATCTCTTTGTCTGTCTACACCACACAGAACGCTCACTGTCATTGTTTTTTCTCCCCAAATTCATTTACACTCATTGGTCTGAATTCAATTCCATTCAGCATTTTACCTTTCCACCTGATTGATACATCCCAGCAGTCCCTGGCATTTTAACCTTAGTCAACTACACGACCAATTGTTGCATCATCAGCAAAGTTCTAAATCATGGCTCCTGCAACTAAGTCTAAACCATTGATCTACATCAGAGTACAGTGGCATTTCACTGGAAACACGCATCCAGCCATGGTTCATTGCTGGTTGGGATTAACAGCTCCTTATTCTTCCACGGAATGTGGCTATCATTGAATTGAAGAGCATTTGTTGTTAATTCTAATTCACCTTGAACTAAGTCATGGATTAACAACATTGTTGTGGGTCTGGAGTCACATGTTGACAGAATTCATTCCGGTCGGCAGATTTCCCTTTCGAAGGGACATGAATGAATGGATTTTCAGCAATATAAAGTTATTTTCGCTGTTCCTGAGATTGGTTTTATTTTCCAGATTTTATTCTTCGAATTTAACTATCAGCAACTGCCACGTTCCAGTCTCCAAATATTACCATCCCAATAGATCGCCTCTGCACTAACAAGTCCCTGCTGCATTTCTCCATTCAAAGAATGACATTGTCAATTCAGATTATCACAGATGGAGAGAGAACAGATCGCGTTTCAATGTTGGAATGGAAGCAATGTACACTGGATTGGATTGTTCAGTGGAGCAAGAGATTGATGTGGAGATGATGTGAGCAAAATCAGTTCTTACTGTTAAGATAACAAAATGCCGCTTTGTTAAGGAAAATCTTTGAAAATGCTTTCACCGTGGGTGGCATGGTGGCACAGTGGTTTGCCATGCAGTACCAGAGACCGGAGTTCAATTCCCGACTCAGGCGACTGACTGTGTGGAGTTTGCACGTTCTCCCCGTGTTTGCATGGGTGCCCTCCCACAGTCCAAAAATGTGCTGGTTCGTTGAATTGGCAATGCTAAAACTACCCGTAATATTTGGTGAAGGGGTATGGGTGGGTTGCTTCGGCGGGTCGGTGTGGTCACACTGCAAGTCATCCAATCTAATTCGAATTCTCAGGCTTCCTCTGAGCCAATCCTCAGTGCGGGTTAATGCTGCTGCTGATTGTTAATAATATGATAATTTGAGACGAATATACCTTTCCACCCCGCCTTTGACCAGAATCACACCCAGCCTCATCATTTCACGTGCTTGGATAGTCAGGTTTTTTTTTTCCCTGAGGTCGGGGAATCCAGAACGCGAGGGCATAGATTTAGATTGAGAAGGGAAAGATATAAACGAGACCTAAGGAGTAACTTTTTCATACAGAGGGTGGCACGTGTATGGAATACGCTGCCAGACGAAACGATGGAGGCTGGTGCAATTGCAACATTTCTAAGGTATTTGGATGGGTATATGAATAAGAAGGATTTGGAGGGACATGAGCTGAATGCTGGCAGGAGGAATTAGATTGGATTGGGACATCTGGTCGGAATGGACGGATTGGACCGAAGAGTCTCTTTCCATGCTGTACATCTCTATGAGTCTATGATCGCGCCTTTACCAATCATGTCACTGATGCAACAGAATAGCTTCACGTGCTCATTTCCGACCCCACTTCCGGTTTTGTATTGGCGGCTGCGCCACGACGTTTGTCGAATTCCGGTTCTTCGAACTGGGGTTGTGTGACTAACTAAAGCAATGGGTACCTCCTTGTGTGAAAAAGTTTGGGAAGCAACCGTTTTCAAACTCATTGTTATTGAAACATACAATGCACCAATATCCCGCACTCTACCCTGAACATTTTTGTTTCTAGAAATCTATCAAAGTCAATCTTCAACATGCAGTACTTGATGGAACCACCACAGCGTCTGGGCATATCGAATTTAAAATTCATCTAATTCTGATTTCCCACATGTCTACTATCGCTCGCCTAATATTCCTATTGTGCATCTGTTACTCTACCTAACATATCCTCTGTCACTGTGATAATTGCTGGGTTTTTTTAAAAATGTATTTCCCTGCATGACTCATTTATGGTTTGAATTTTAAAGTATTCTGCATTGTGGCCGTAGGAAGCTCGTTGGAATCCGAGTTACTGCATTTTCCTCCTTGTGATTCATGTTGAAGAAACACAGAAAGGAATTAGTTGATTTTACATGACATTTTCTCAGACATTATGATTTTTTTTCCATCAAACCCCTTTCCTTCTCTCCCTCCTGCAATCACTTACCTTCTTTAAGTACCGCCTCCCATTTCCCTTACAGTCACTTTCACATTGACCTCATTCTGTCTGTGCTGCTGTGCTCACTGTTGCTGGGTGACCATGCGCAAATCTCACTATCGGGACCTTCAACCCAGTTGATCCATTTCTATACCACGGCTGTGAGATCACTCCTCATGTAGCAGCTTTTACTGACATGGACCAGCGATTATTGAAACATCAGTCACAGGAAAAGGGCACAGGGCCGCATTGAGGAAAATAAACTTTGTTAAAAAAAAACACCAGGTTCCGTGGACTTCCACATCATTTATTTCACTTGTTCATTCGGCTCTGGCGAGACTATTCTGTGTAGTTATGCAGTTCACATTATAGCAGGGATCTGATCGCACTGCAAACGATGCTGGGGAGATTTCCCAGGATATTGTCTGGGATGAAGAAGAGATATTGAACAAACTGGATTTGTATTTCGTGGAGCAGAGTAGATTGAGGGAGCATGATTAAGATGTACAAAATATAAAGGAGTATGGATAGCTTAGACTGAAATGCATGTTTCACTTTGACGGCGATTTCCATCATGAGCAGGCATCGAGTTAAGGTCAGATGCGGAAAGATTACAGTGAATGCGTGGAAATACGTTTGCAAGCAGTGGGTGGCTGAAATCTGAAACACAGTGCATGCAAGGATCGGAGATGCAAAATCCACATAACTTTCCGAAGTATTCAGATGTGCATTTGTGATGCCAAGACATTCAAGGCTCTGCATCAAGTGATTTAAAAAGGAGTTCGGATAGTTAAGCGATTATTATTGAGCAATACAGGTACTCAGTTACAAGAGTGGTTATTAATACCTGTCCTTCCATTCTCGAACGGACATGTCAGACTAAGAACTGTGTTGTCTGAATCAGCGTGTGGGAGTGCTGCTGCTCCCGGGGAGACACAATGACAGTGACTGTGCAAACACGTGACTTCTGTAAGCTGTACCTAGAGTGTTGGAATGAAAATTATTAGGTAGTTTTGCTCGTAGTGAAGTGTTTACTTAGAGAAGGTAGCTCAGGAAAATATACATTCTACTATCCTTTCCCCACTCGCCCATACCACGGAATACCGCCACTATGTAGGACAATTTCTCTCTGAGCACCATTATCCAGTCCTCTTTGGCCCCCAACTCGCGTTTGTCACCCATATTGCACAATTGCACGAAATCTCAGAAGATGCAATGCTACTTGTTTACGATGTCTCTCCTCACTGTCTAAAGTTCCAGTGATTTATCTGCCTCTCACTCAATTTAGCAAGCTGCATTTCCTGCTCACAATGTGATCTCGTCAAGACTGGGGAGAAAAAAACAGAATGAGTGACAAACGCGAGTACACCTATGTTCTGTCTGCAAACAGAAAAAGAACTTGAGCTTCTAGATTCCTGTCACTGCAAATTCCCACTGTGTTCCCATGCCTCCATGTCAGTTTGGTCTGCTGCAGAGCTCCCGCATGGCCTGTGCAAGTTGGAAGAGTGGCACGTCATTTCCGAATGAGAGACAGTGCAATCTTCAGTACCCAACATGGAGTTCAATCATTTTAGACCCAGAATATCTTCTTTCATGTTCCTGCCCCATCTACACATACCATTCATTCGAAAATTTCTCCCCAGATGCACTAGACCAGCTGATTTGGTTCCG
This sequence comes from Hemiscyllium ocellatum, assembly GCF_020745735.1. Taxonomy (NCBI): domain Eukaryota; kingdom Metazoa; phylum Chordata; class Chondrichthyes; order Orectolobiformes; family Hemiscylliidae; genus Hemiscyllium; species Hemiscyllium ocellatum. The sequence continues at coordinate 92,465 of NW_026869048.1, forward strand.
ATGTTTCTACACTTCTTTTGATAACTTTATTCTGTTGTGATTGCCAGCCTTCAGGAAACGTGCGTTTGGACGGGATTGTGGTCAGAGGAGATTTATCAACGTGGTACCTGAGCTCGACCATTCCCCCTGCGAAGATAAGCGAAAGTGAGGGCTGCAGGTGCTGGAGCTCAGAGTCGAGAGTGTAGTGCTGGAAATGCTCAGCACGTCAGACAGCATCTGAGGAGTAGGAAAATCGATGTTTCGGGAAAAAACAACACCGACATTCCATTGCCAGCCGATGCCTGGAGGAAGAAAATCTTTTGTTCCACCTTAGGACCCTGCAACCATACGGGATAAATGTGTATTTCAACAGCTTCCTCATTTCACCTCCCCCAACATTATCCCAATCCCAAGCCTAAAGCTAGGCACTGCTCTCTGGACCCGGCCATCATTGCCCCTCCGAACTACCACCTTCTACCTCTCTTCATCCATCTATCGGTTTCCCAGCTACCTGACCACCAACCCCATTCCCCTCCCTCAACCCCGACTCAAAAGCCTCTTTCCTGGTGAAGGGCTTATGCCCGAAACATCGATTCTCCTCCTCCTCGGATGCTGCCAGACGTTCTGTGCTTTTAAAGTACTACACTCTCGCCAATGCAAAGATAGATGAGCTCGACTGGGGCTCTCTATCTGAGAGCGGAGAAAGCTGAGAGAGAAATTGATTAACGTGCACAGAAATGGAATAGATATGTTTGACAGGAATAAACTTCTTATGGGAAGGGTAAATAACCAGGGTTATAGATGAAACGCTACAGAGAGGATATTCAGTGAAGATTTAGGAAGAATGTTTACATCCGGAGACGGTTGTTTGTCTGGAACTCACTGTTTGAACGTGTGCTAAAGCTAAGAGTCATCAAACTACTTCAGGAGTATTGAGCCGAACACTTGAGGAGCTAGAGCATGCACGGATAAGGAGCAGGTACTGGAAGGTGGGGCGAAGATAAACAGATATTTATTGAAAGAGTTGAATACTGTAACTTTCGGTGCAGTAAAATGGAGGCTAGTGCAGCTCAGTGGCACAATGAAAGACGTGGTGGACATCTACTGCATTGTTAAGATCGCGATTCACAGTTTGTGGGTTTGATTCACCCCAGAATCGCAATTTTGTTCAGATTTCAGCTGATTCAATGATTGTTCTGCTGCTTCATCGTCAGTTCCCATCGTCTGGAGTTCTCGTCCCTGCTACTGACCAGAGAAGGTTCCTCACTTTCTTGGTGGTGAGTTTTAAGAAAATCATATCATTTGAAATATGATCAGCCAGCAATCGGCTGCTCATTCACAAAACCCACTGCAGATACCCACTGTCTTTCAACACAGTTCCCTCCCACGGTTGCACAGAGTGTTTCGATTTATTCAGTGTCTTTTTCCCTTTGGGTGATAGGTTGATGTAGATGGGCTAGGAAAAGACATTGACCTGTTCGATCAGCCGTAATTTTGTCAAATGGGTAGCGCTGGCGGGTGAAATGGCCCCGCCTATTCCTCTCAGTCTGTCCTGTTTCTGACAGAGGGTTTTAAACAATAGCATGATGAGGACAATGTGAATCTACACCACGGAATACCAAGGTCCTCCCCTTTATCCCACCGCTCTCACAGCTGCTGTTGTAGCTTCAGATCAGACAGTGCAGGATTCTCCTAGGTGCTCGTTCAAGCTGCATGCTTCTTCACACAGGTTTCCAACTAGACACATGGAGCAAACTGCCGGTTAGATATTGGGGATTCAGGGACAGATTTCTCCTTTTTCTGACTAGAGTTCTGACCACGGTAATAAACATAAATTTCGGGCGTTCTGTATCTTACTCTAGATTCTTATCACTTTACAACTTAAACTGAAATTCAATTTACTCTTGCATGACATTCTTATGTCTTCAGTATTCATGAAAACTGTGCATTATGCCCTTGGATGAAGCCATGGTGAAGATTAATGATGAGTCCAGTGTGTTTCATGTTGTCTGTAGGATCTTGCAGAAGCGTGTTCGTGAAGTGTGGTTGAATCGAATTCTGTGCTGAATTGAAGCCGACCGAGTGAGAAGACCTGTGATAATGTAACATTTTCTGTAAACAACGCAGCGACCCTTGGAAACCCAGTTTTCAATCAAGTCTATTTTGCACAACATTTTTCTGTATCCCATTAAATCAGTGAGTATTAAAAGGACTCAGTCCCGTTCCTGGTCATTGTGACCAAATGACCAAGGCAATCGATGCCAATGATAATGATGCTTGACATCGACAGGTGCATTCCTACTCACTAGAGTCACATTGTATTACAGATCACGTAAGCAGAGGAGATGATAATCCTTCTGGCACCCTGAGACAGTGCGACAATTAATCCCACGTCATTAGTCTCACTCTATACCAAAAACCAGTTAGCCAATGGACTGAGCTAACCAGCTTCCATTCAATGTAAAGCTCAAACAAACAGCTCAGCACATTAACAATCTGCAGTAATTCACGATTGAGTGGGTTGATTTCTGAAAATTAAACGTACCTTCTGAACAATGAGTGAGGCTATTCCAAGATTGCCTTCTCTGACTGCGCTGGGACATGACTGATGTTCTCAATGATATGGAAGTGCCAGTGTTTGAGTTGGGTAGACAAAGTTAAAAATGACACAACGTCAGGGCATAGTCCTTCAGGTTTATGTGGAAACACGAGCTTTCAGAGAGCCGCTCCTTCATCAGGTGGGTGTCTTTCTGCAGAAACTTGATGCGTGTGTCAATATGCGCGATAGTTTGGAAGATCATGTGGACTTTAACTGACCGTTCGTGGTGTCGATGATACCCATGACTTAGATGTGTTGGTGGTGGACTGGGGTGGACAAATTTAAAAATCATACAAAGCCACATTAGAGTCCAACAGTTGACAACCACCTGATGAAGAAACAGTGCACGGAACACTGGGGCTTCCAAATATGCTTGTTCAATACAATCTGATGCAATGTGATTTTCAACATTGAGAGCTTTTGGTAATGTTTAATTGATCGAAGACAGTAAACGAATTTTCGTTCGTGGAGATTAAAATTTCAAATATTATCCACCTCAGTGTAACAAAAAAAAAGTTTGGATGTGTGTTGAATCTCCACAATGCGCTTGCGCCAAGCAAAAGTTGAACCTGCACCCGCCTGATCCGTAACCAGCTATACGAATGGCTGTACCACTGGCCAGATGCACAGCTGAAATTTTACACGCTGCAGAGCTGTGGTGCTGACAATGACATGAGCAATAACAGTAACAGTCACAAGGTGAACAAAGAACAAAGATAATCACCATCAATGATCCATTTCAAATTGTCTTAAAAAGACTACCATTCACAATTTGAGCAGCCAATCAATGAGGTCGCTGCTGATCAAAAAAATTGCACCTTACTTTGCTGCGTTTTCACCACAATTAGAGGTAAACTCCAGCCCAATCATAACATCGCATATTCCTATTAATTTTCAGATTTAGATTACGTTAATGACCTGTCCGTATTTGCAGGATACTGAACAACATGAAATGAATGAAAACGTTCTTCCGGTGATGTAATCCAGTGCAGAGTCGGTCAGAAAAGAAAAGACAAAGACATGAAACATCATTCCCATTTCTCTCTGTACCAATGCATTTTCCTGAGTTGGATGTTTGCAGGACTTGTCATTAGTATCGAAAGTATTAATTATTTTCCTGGGAAAGTTTATTCATAAATCAATTAACATCTGAGTTTTGAAACCTATTTTACTTCAGATTAAAATAGTTGAATATCCTTTCCCCCAGCCTAATGTCTCAATCCTCCCTTCTCTTCCATGTAAATATCAACTGCTCCAGATGAGGTTGGAGCCCCTAACCTAAGGTTGCAATGCTCCTTGCTGCTCCATGTCAGTAGCAGCTTCTCCAATTTAAGTTGGAGCTCCCAGTCTGATGCCTCAATGCTCCCTACTGCATGTCGATAGAAGCGGTCCAGTTGAGGTTAGAACTACACTCTCATGGCCAAATGCTCCCAGGTGCTACGTGTCATTAAGAGCTGGTCCTTGTGAGGTCGGTGCTCCCAGTCTGATGTCCAAATGCTCCCTCCTCCATGTCAATAGAAGCGGTCCAGTTGAGGTTGGATCTATCACTCTGATGTCCCAATGCTTCCCGCTGCTACTTGACATTAAAAGCTTCTCCAAGTGAGAGTGGAGCTCCCAGACGGATCTCGCAAGCTCCTTGCTCCATGTCGACTGAAGCTGCTTCAAATTAGGTAAGATCCCGCAGTCTGATGTTCCAATGCTCCCTGCTGCTTCATGTCAATAGAGACTACTCCAGGTGATGCTGGATTTCCCAGTCTGATGTCCCAATACTCCCTGCTGCTCCACGTCGATAGAAGCTGCTCCGGGTGAGGTTGGATCTCCCAGTCTGCTGCCCCAATGCTCCCTGCTACTCCAAGTAAATAAAAGCTGCTCCAGGTGTGGTGGGAACTCCCAGCCGGCTACCCCAATGCTCGCTGGTCCATGTGAGCAGACGCTGCTCCAGATGAGGTGGGAGCTCCCAACCCTTGCAACTCACACACTTCTATACCAACTTGGAAATAGTGCCCACTGACTATTTCCACCATTGGAGCCATTGGTGGAATATCCGCAACATGTGAATTTAATGTCATTTTTCGGCAGCACCGAATCATTACTTCCAAAAGACATTCTTTCTTAAATATTGTTTATCATGTGCGTATTGCAGTCAATCCGAAGTTAGATCATGGTGCTAATTGATGTATGCTCAATAAAAATTACATCATATTTTTCATGTTGAGTAACTGCTACTTAGCAAGGGCAATGTTTGTAATGCAATCACACTTTTATTCCAGGTGAGGGAATGTGGTTTGTATTATTTAAAATGAACTTGTCCACTGTGTACAATGATGAAATGGATCTCAATTTCAAAGAAAACTTGGTTATGTTGTCATCCATCTTGACATGTGGTGTCCTCTTCTTTCAACTACACGGGTATTAGAACGAAACGTCTATTAATGACATGCGTATAAAGACACATTCAATCATTTTTCGTGCTAATGCTGCATGAATTTGCGATTATTGATCCACAGTTTAGGTTCAGTCCCTGCAGTGAACATGCTACTTCTCCAGTTGTTCATTGTTCAATGTGATGCATCCAGTATGTGCATAACGTTTTGGAGCTTGCTTCCCACATCTTGTGTTTATCTGTGTCTTGTGTCCAGCCTTCATCAATTGCGACAGCAACGGGCGAGGGAGAGACCAATGTGTAAGTCTCTCCGTATCCATGCATGGCACCCATATCTGCATTTCTCTACTGTGCATTTATAGCCAGTTCTCGGTGCCCCAACCCCCACGCCCTGCCCCTTTTGAAATATTTCCATTATTTTGTGTTGTCGCGCTGTACTCTTCTCACCAAGATGAATAACTTCTACTCAACCTGCTCCAGATTTCATTTGACAAAACAGTCATTAAGAATCCCATTACATAAACATGCCCTTCGCATATCTTGTATTTTGGTTTTCCTGGATCTCTTTCATATGATAAAAGGTCACAGCAGCTTGACATGAAAAAGAAAATCGCGTTACTTTTCATTATCCCAATGCGATCTACGTTTCAATGCAGTTTAAGCAACTTACTCAAATTATTCTTTGGGATTTTATAATAGCGTCGATGCATATAAATTGACCATTGGAGTTCCAATTTCAATAAGACAGGCGTGAGCATGCAAAAATAGCAACTTCGAAAACGGCGATGAGAGTGGGATTCGAACCCACGCATGCAGAGCACAATAGATTAGCAGCCCATCGCCTTAACCTCTCGGCCACCTCGTCACATATAATAGCAAGTGTATGAAGTTATGAATAAGTGAATTGCGTAAATTATGCAGAACAGCAGATATTTCTCCCTGGTCTGGTGAAATGCTAAATCGCACAGTACAGTCCCAAGACTATGGTCTGGCCTCTGGGTTGTGGGGCAATGGCATTCCCACTGTGACACTCTGCTCACAGTGATCTGAACAAAAATGAAGAAAAGACAATGAAACAAAGTCTGTTGAATTCTGTGAAGATTTGAAGTCAACGGAATGAAGAACCCGAGAAAGCAGGACGTGTTCCTTCAAGAAAGAGTTGGATATAGCTCATAAGGATAGTGGACTCAAGGGTTATGGGGATAAGGCAGGAACAGGATACTGATTGAGGATGATCAGCCATGATCATAATGAATGGTAGTGCTGTTTCGAAGGGCAGAATGGCCTACTCCTGCACCTATTGTCTATTAAATTGCCTGTGAGGAATTGTTTTCCAGACTGGAGGAGAGTGTATAGTGCTCAATGTCATTATTCAGAACACCTTTCTTCTGCTCAGATGTTTTTGACAAGCACTTCTGTACAGAACAGACACTTTCAAAATCCTAAATAAGACTAAACAGACAATTGAATTCAACAATGCAAAAACCTTGATCTGTATCATTTTCCTGGGTCATGCAACACCAAGTATGATCACAGCAACACAGTGAGCAAGTGTCAGTACGAAAATTAGTGCAGTGCCAGAGAGAATGCTGGGAGCAGCAGTTGACACGCGGGGAAGTGCATTTCCCACAACAGGAACACTACCAAAAAGCGGACTGTGGTGGAAGAATTCAGAGCGGTTTTACACTTTGGAATTTGATACCAGAGACACAATGGAGATCTGTCATTGAGTCTGTTAAAGATGAAGATTTTAAGATTTCTACAGATGAAAAATGAAATAAAATGTTCATTGGTTAGTGAAGGCAAATGTTGCAATTATATATTTCAAAAATCTACCCATCTTTGCAATGAGTAGCTCACCATTTTCCTCACTCGGGGTCCGAACCACTGGTGAAGATGAACGTTTAATCCCTGTTACTTGCCATGGAATCAGAGAACTTCCGTTTCCCAAACGTTAAGGTACAACCAGGCATGTGGAGGTAGGCATAAATGCGTTGCTCCTGTGATGCAGGTGACAGTGCATGGTATCTCTGTGCCAGTATAGTGGGCTGTGTTGTGCTGAAGTTTTAAGTTTGAGCCTCACATGGAGCAGCTTCAATTATTCATTGTCTTGAGGGGTCCGGATAGAAGGTGATATTGAGCAAAGACAAGTTTATGGGAAAATACCCGTGTTTGTGAATTGAGAAATGACCTTTTCTGGATAATGACTCCTTGATCAACAAACATACTGCAAGTATTTAAAACGTGAAGAGACATGTGTGGAGAGAGAGCCAAATGTGATTGTTCAGCAGGTGGATAACTTGTCTCTTGTGCATTGCTTTACATTTCGGGAAAATAAATGTTGAACTGGTTTCATGTTACGCATTTTGTTGCAAAGTCGCAAAGGTTATTGCAATAATCAAAAAAGAAAAATCACATAGGACCGTTTGAATATTGTATTGAATTGAATTTTGGCCTGAGCATATTTTATCTTCAATGGCGTGCTGCAGAGAAGTACAGAGGGTTAACAATACAATAGGACAGAGACTTCTTGGTGCATTTCTTGGGTGGAGTAAAGAATGTACGAAATATACATAACATCATGTGAATGTGGTCGAATCTTTAAAGTAGGTGTTGCGTCTCCAAGTGACGATTCAATTCCCACTCATTAGGGTATAACTTCTGTCTCCAGTTATTTTAGGATTCAGCTCCATTTACAGAGTTTCACCTTGAATAATACGCCTCACTGTACCAATCCATGAATGTTATTTACTCCATCTTAATCAGTTCTACGTGTTTATGAAATGTCTTTGTGTCTGAAGTCAACCAAATTCGAAATTGTTAGGCAACCACACTGACTTTCTGTCAATGGTAAATTCCCTCCTTGTATGTTTGTTCGTGCATCTTTTAAAACACTGTGAAATCAGCTTCTACGTTTTATTTCTGGAAAGTCGTTCACGATTTAACCAACTCTATTGATTGGAAGAAACTCTCATTCAAACCTTTCTTAATCATTCACTAATGGTTTTGAAGCACTAACTAAAGTTTTTGATTCACACGAAAGAGGGGATTTCCCTGATTTAGTCATTCAAACCTCACGTTATGTGAAAATCTCATTTGTTGACTTCAAACTTGTATGTTTCTGCTCCAGCATTTCCAGATCTCGTGAATAAACTCCCTCATTCTTTCCATAATCCCGGTTGTATCCTTTCTGATATTCTTATGTCTCAGTAAACAACGTCACTTGGCTTTCTAATATCTTGCTATCCAGGAAACAGCGTCGGTGTCCTTTCTAATCTCTTTACATGTTTCTGGTGGAGAATGAGGACAAGGATTACACACAATGCTCCCACTGAGGGTGACCTGAAGATTTTACAGTTACGCTATGAACTCTTTGCTTTCTAAATATGACGTCACTATGTATAAACTCCAATAAGGTAAATTATTATCTATCCAGTTCATGAACATCATCTCCGTAGGATCGAAAATTATCTATCACTCCCTTTATTCTTCCACGAAATGTTTGAAAGGTTTTTAAGGCCAGCATCTCTAACCCCCCGTGCCCTGAGTGAGCCTCAGCTATTTCTAAAGCCGACTCAAGTTCAAATACTTCATCGTGTGTCTCCAGTCATTCCAGTGCAGACTGGTTTTGGACAGTAAATGTCATCACCAAAGGCCACCGTGGATCTGAAACCAAAAGTTTTCATAGAGTAATTGTCGTAGCTATTGTGTGTCGTATGTCCATGTTCTTTTTCAATGTGTTCATCATTTCATGGGTCCCTGTATTGAATTCTACTGCATGATTAATTTATGAGTGGAGACATTCCCTTCACCACTCATTCAAAACTCCATGGAACATTGAATGATTTTACTCACGCTTCCAGGGGACAGTCCTGCCATTACTGGGATGGATCAGTGAACATTCCAGACGTATTCTTGAAGGCAAGGATTTCCTTCTCCAGTTTAGGGGATCATTACAGCACTGAATCCCATGTGTGTGTTCATTAAAACCAAAACAGTTGCAGCAAGACTTTAAAAGTAAGATTTGGCAATCTGCTTGCATTGGCTGTCCTAAAAATTACATTCCACATTGTGATATGTTTGTGGATGAAAACACTTTCTGAATCTGGAGCAATTAAATTTCAATTTAGTCAAAAAATTGTCATTCACTGTTCTCTCTTTCCCTTTCAGTTTCCCGTTTAATATCCTGTATTCTCTCAGTTTATCTTACGTTTTGAACAATTTCAAACAATCTCGCTCCTAATTATCAATCCTAGAGAATGCCACAATTTTGTCAATTTATATGCAGTGCAGCTGTAGGGGGCGGTGAACAAGTGGGAAGGCATTGGTCAAGAGAACCAAATAAAAGTAGCTGGCTGGTAAAGTCTGACCATTCCATCGCAGTCATATTTAAAAGATTTAACGTAATCTTTAGCCAAATTATATTGGCAGAAAAGAAGAAAACGTAAATGAAAAAAATTGCCGATGTTGAAAATCAAACAAAAGCAGTCGATGCTATAATATTTCAGGACGTCTTGCAGCATCTGTGGAGAGACGGACCCAGTGGATGTGAAACGTTAACTGTGATTCATCTGCACAGATGTTGCCTGTTCACCTGAGATTTTACAGCAATATCTGTTTTTGTTTCAAATTGGCAGATTTTGTCATAGTTCATGAGAACAGTGTCCTCGAGCATCAAACAGACAGCGTGTACCTGATAGAGTGAAATGAGACAATAACAATGAATGAGTAACGAGTGTTGTACTGGAAAAGCACAGCAGGTCAGGCAATATCCGAGGAGCAGGAGAATGGACGACTTAGGCATAAGCCATTCATCAGGAATTAGGCTCGTGAGTCGGGCAGAGGGACAAAGCTGAAGCCAGGTGCCCACTCGCAGGAACCTCCTCCTACTGACCCCGATCACAAACTCACCTCCCATCACCAAGCCATCAACTCCCAGACTATCCACAATCTCATCACCTCTGGGCCTCTCTCATCCACAACCTCCAACCTCATTGTCCGTGAACCATGCACTCCCCGATTCTACCTCCTTTGATTCACAAACCTGATTTCCCCAGTCGACCTATTGTCTCAGCCTCCGCCTCTCCCATCTGAATCATCTCTTCCTACCTCGTCACAATCTTACTTACCCAGTCCAGGAAATGTGCATTAATATTCGTGACACCCCTGTGCACTTCACCTCCTCCATGAACTTCGTTTCCCTGGCCCCCAACGTGTCATCTTCACCATGTACATCCAGTCCCTGTACAAATCCATCTGCCATGGCAGAATCTGCAAGCCTTCCATTTCTTAATCTCACACCATCCCAACCAGTACCTTTCCACAGACATCCTCATCCACCTGGCTGAACTAGTCCTCACAATCAACAACTTATCTTTCCAATCTTCCCACTTCCTCCATCGGAACGGGTAGCCATGGGTATCCGCATGGGACCTTGGTATGCCTGCCTGTTTGTCAGATGCGCGAAACTGTCCATCTTTCGCAGTTACTCAGGCACTATCCTCCGCCTGTTCCTCTGCTACATCGATGAATGCATTGGCGCCACTTGGTGCTCCAACGAGGAGCTTGAATAGCTCACCAACTTTAACAACAGCTTCCACCCCGACTTCAAATTTACCCGGATCATCTTGGCAACTTCCCTCACCTTCATGGACCTCTCCATCACCGTCTCTGGCGACTGACTAATTATAGATATATACTACAAGCTCACGTACTCCCACAGGTATCTAGACGACATCTCCTCCAACCTTATCTCATGTAAAAACTCCATTCCTTATTCCCAATTCCTCCGCCTCCACCACATGTGTTCCCAGGATGACCAATTACACTCAGAAAGACACAGTTGGTCTCCTTCTCGCACCATCATAAATTGCCTTCTCACGTGGTTGACAACACCGTCCAGCGCATCTCCTCCACTTCACACACCAAGACCGTTAAACCCCACGCCACTCAACGCAACAAAGACAGAACCGCCTGGTGCTCATCTTCCACCTAACCAACCTACGCATTAAACGCATCATATCCTGCCACTGATGCCACCTCCAAATAGACACCACCACCAGAGATATATTTCGTTACCCAGCCCTGCCAGTATTCCCAAAAGACCATTCCCTCCACGAACCCCTCTTCATGTCCACATTTCCATCTACCAGACCACAACCCTCTAGTGGCATGTTTCATTGCCACGAAAGGAGTGATGAAACTAGCACCCACACCATTCCCCTCATCTCCAACCAAGGCCCGAAGGGATCATTCCACATCCGTTAGAAATTCACCTGCACAGCTACTAATGTCATCTCCTGCATCCGTTGCCCCTAGTGTGGTCTCCTCTGCATCAGGGAGACAGGACACCTTCCTGCATATCAGTTGCGACAACATCTTTGGGAAACCTGCACCCACGAACTTCACCGTCTCGTGGCTGAACACTTCAGCTCTCCCTCCTCCCTCGTAAAAGACATGCAGGTCCCGGACCTCCTCCACTGCCAAACCTTTACCACCCAACGCCTGGAGGAGGAACGCTACACATTCTGGCTTAGGTCCTCGAACAGCACACGGGATAAATGTGAGTTCGAACAGTTTCGTCATTTACCCTCCCCCAAACACAAGCCTTCAACTTGCCACCGCCCTCTCGACCCATTCCATCACTGCCACTTCTGACCTATTGTGTTCTCCCTCCTATTCATCCATCTATTGCTTTCAAGCTATTTCCCCTCAACCCCACACCACTTGTATTTATGTCTCAGCCCCAACTCACAAATCTTTTCCTGAGGAAGGGCTTAAGCCTGAAAACTGAATTTTCCTGCTCCTCGAATGCTTCCTGATCTGCTGTGTTTTTCCAGCATCACACTACCAACTCGGATCTCCAGCACCTGTAGTCCTAACTTTATCTTGGAATTGTCAATGACGTTGGTGTGAAGATATCCCTTGATTGCAGTGATCACAGTGTGCCTGAGTTTTCCACTTATTTTGAGTGAGAGCAGGCTGGATCTGAGATGAGCGCTTAACACCTAAACAAGGGAATGGGATCAGATAGCAATTCTGTTGTTTTAATTGCAATTTCAGTCAGAATCAGAAAATGTGTCACACTGCAGACTGAGGCCATGCAGTCCACCTTCGCACTGCTGGCTCCACGCAATGAGGAAATGGCTGTGCTTTGATTGATTGATAGTCACATGGACCTAAGTCCATGGAAAGCGTTGTCTGTGATTGGTAATGGCGGATCGTAGTAATCAAGGACATGCAGATCACAGCGTGAGAAAAGCAAAATTTCACCAGACTCAGGAATTCAGGTTACTACGTATAGGATGTGCCCTCGGCAAAATCCACATTGGCAAGATCAGCATTATTTCAAGCTAGACAATCCATTTCTCAGAGCAGCAACGCCGAGAAGATCCGGTTCTTGAACTTGCTTGTGTATATTTTCAAGCTTTGGAATCTTTATCTGAACTCGATCTCATCGAAATTATATCGTCTCAGTCAAAAATGAAGTGGTGTGCAAAATTCGAAGACTCATCCATAAGATGAACTTGAGACCTCTCGCTCGTATGTCACCTGTCTGAGGCAAAATCACACCCGAGACAAACGAGCCAGAATGGCGTCAGACGTGGTTACCATAAATCAGGTGAGTTTTTTTTTGATTAACTAAGGCTACTTCTGCTGTTTCAGAGTGAAAGAAGCACAGAGTTTTCAACACAGGTCCTTTCCATTCTGACTCGCTTCTCCCAGGAGGCTGTGCTGGCTGTTTTCTCGGAACAGGGCGGTCTTCATTGATAACTGGTCGAACTCATCCTCCATTGTCACGCAGTGTTGGTGGGGAGCAGCTTGAACGCGGTCTTCAGCTCCCTATCAAACATGGGTTTGTGGAGCGGGGTGGGGGTCTGGCGGGAGTGGGAAGTATAGAAATTCTGGAAAGGTGGAAAAAAGGGAGGTCATACATGCACAAAAAAATCATCTTCTTTTCGGAACCCTTGTCCAAATAATGCGAACTGAGATAGATAGAAAATGCAGAACTCTCCCCGTTATTCAGGAACAGGATCTGTGCTTCTCGAAGTCACAAGGAGGCTTCTGCTGCCTGAATCAGCAAGGAATGTTACTGCAGCGAGTTCCATCGCTCACGCAGCTGACGTGTATACATTTTTCCACGTTTCCTGCTGTTCAGATCATAGATTTCACAGCTCACATCATCCCAGAGTGACAGGGAAGACAAGGAAGCGATTCAGAGCATCATCGAACACAACCTGGGGATAAGTTGGATATGGGAGCGCTGACAGTCTCGACTGGTTCCAGCATTTCCAATCCCACTGTGATATTATGTTCACAAGATCTGACCACATGGAAAGAAATGACACAGTCACAGATCTATTGAATCGGATTACGTGCAAAACAGAAACCGAAGGAATGAAAAGAGCCATGAGAGCGGGAATGTAACATTATCTGTGAGGAAGTTGTTTTCCAGAATCGAGGAGCGTGCACAGTGCTGTTCCTAGGGGTCAATATCTGGATAAGTAGACTGAATCAGCATCGGCTGGTATTGTACTGCATCTATTGTACAATGTTGCAAAAGCACGGGCCTTTTGTAGAAAGAGGACAACTTCAAAATCCTCAATGATGCAAAACACACAAATGAGGTGAACAACAAACCAACCGTATAAACTCGTGATATGTAATGGGGTAAACTCCCCGGCTCAACTTTCGCTCAAATTCGCTCTCTGTCAAATTCCTGAGCCTGAGATTCGAACAGTGAATGGTATATGCTAATAAAAACTGAGTGGATCTCATAACTTCAGTATTTAATACGCCCCTACATGTGCGTCTGACAACAGGCATTGATCCCTCACTGTGTTACTTCAGCACACGTAGAGAATAAATAAATATAAGAAAAACAGTCACGTATGTGACAGGGATTTGACCCGATGCTGCTGCAACCAATCGATTCAGCTGTAATTAAAATTGCTTCCACCTTTTCTGTGTCGGTAATAAGATTGCATAGCTTATGGTGAGTTTTCATGCGTTGAATTGGACCCCAGCATTCTTTCTCAGTTTGTACTTTACTGGGATATAAAGGCATGGTGAAAGACACGGTGGTGTTTACTGGAATAAAAAGACGTTAGGAGTGGCACGGTCAGAGTTCACTTGATACAAAGTCGATAAAAAAGACATACATGACGGTTACTTTGAGATTTCATCACTAGAAAAAGAAAGAGCAGATTTAATGGGACGTTGGGATAGATAAAGAATCATGCGGGTGAAATCAGGAAAGACTTAGTTGTGTCTGAATGGAGGTTATCCAGCTGATGGGACGTTGGTAAGGGTAAATCTGAGGGAACTTCCTTCGTTTAGGTGAATTGAAACTCGAGGTTCGAGTTTCAGAACAAACGGGGAATGATGAAGAAGGTTGGAGCAGATTTTATTTTTATTCTGAGAATTATTGAAATCGGAGATGAATTTTCAGAAATAAAATCATTTTAGGAGCTGATTCCATTATATTTCATCAGGGAGTGAATTTAACAGCGACAGAGATTCTGGCTGACTGGATGGCGAGGCAAAAGGGGCATACTCTCGAAGTGCAAAACATTTATCGGAAAGAAATTGCATAATATCTGAAACTGAAAATGTTAAGTATGAGAAGAGCTGCTGGCGTTGATAGGTGTTGCAGCTCATTCTACATGAAATATTATGTATTGTAAATACACTGAGCTGTTTGGTTTGGCTCCGCATTGAATGGAAGTCGGTTAGCTCAGTCCACTGACGAACTAGTTATGAGAAAAGTGAGACCAACAGCATGGGATTAATTTTCTCACTGTGTCAGGTTTGCATAAGGATCATCAACTACCCCGCTCTCCCGATCTGTAATACTATGGTGCCTCCAGTGTGTAAGGTTTGGCCTGTAGATGTAAAACATCATTGTCATTGCCATCTGTTGCCTTGAATATTTGGTCACAATCACTCGAAAGGAGAGTGTGTCCATTTAATACTCACTGATCTCCGCTTAAAAAATCCTGTGACAAGACTCGACCTTATCCCAGTTTTCACCCTCTGCTCCTCCCAACCGCAAAACTACTTGTTGTGCCTTTGCCAGACTTACTGACATCATTCAAACTCGCCAAACAGATAAATCTAATACTTTTGATTGGATAATGAGCTGTGCGTGTTTGCGGGAAATGGAATGACATGAAATGAGTTAAACAGACTTTCCCAGAATGTAATCCTGTGCAGGATGAGCGATCAGAGAAAATCATTAAGCTAAAATTTCACCTCTGTTTCCCTGTTCACAGATGCAAATACACGTTGGGGAATATTTGCAGCTTTTCAGATAATAATTGACAGAAATGTGAAACGGGAGTTTTCAAATAAATGCGACGTTACTCAACATTGATTTTAACTGCGTTTTAGTATGATGCACTAATAATCCCTTGTCAATGACAGTAACAGGATCTTTAGATAAGCATTGAACTTACGACCGTGACATTTTCGCACCTTTAAGAGGCAGGCGTGAAACAGCTGCGCGACTGAAGCCACATACAGCAAGCTGGTCACATGCCGTACTCATACCTTAGGAACTTTAACTCAACTGCTCTACTTTTGCTGTGGTCCTAAAATTAAAGCTAACGCAGACGAGGTGAAACTGACATGGAACTGTGATTATTGAAGCATCAGGTTCAGGAAGGGGACACATAAAAATATACAAAATTAACTTCATTGAAAAATGGGTTTCCGTTGGTTCCTGCGATGTTTACAGACAATGTTACTTTGCCGTTGTCGCCAGGCCTTTCCTTCGATCGGCTTCGATTCGAATCAATAAAACTTCTGAACGTTCATACTGGTAACATGAAGCACACTGCATTCATCAACAATCTTCACCATTCCTACATCCATGATCACGTTGCACGGTTTCCATGAACACTGAAGATGTAAGAGTGTGATACAAGAATAAACTCAATTCCAGTTTAAATTGTAAAGTAGGAAGAATGCACCGTAAGACTCAGAATGTCAGAATTTCATGTACGTCTCCGTGTCCAGAACTGAGCAAAACAGAGGGGTAATCTGTCCCTGAATGCCCACGTTTGCTTGCTCTAAGTGTTCAGTTGGAAACCTGTGTGAAGGAGCATGCAGTCTGACAGAGAGCCTGGGAGAATCCTCGATTGTCTGATCTAAAGCTGCAATAGGAGCTCACCATTCTGGGTGTGAGAGCGGTAGGGTAAATGGGAGGACCTTGATATTCCGTGGTGTAGATCCACACTTCAACATGTTATTGTTGAAATCCCTCTGTCAGAAACAGCACTGACAGAGAGTAACAGGAGGACGCTATTCCAAACACCGGTCCTACCCCGCCATTTGACATCGTTATGACTGACCAAATACATCGATATCTTTCCCCGACCCATCCACAGCAGCATGTCGCCCAAAGGGAAAAAGACATTTAAGCAATCGATGATGCCTGCGCAACTATTGGAAGGGAATGCGTTTAGATTCAGTGGGTTTCTGCACGAAATTTGTAGGTTCCCTGGGTTAGCATTTCATTCTGGTCGGATCATGCTTCAAATGATATGATTCCGTCAAAACTCACCAACAAGGGGGTAAGGAATTTTCTGTGTTAAACAGCAATTTCAAGAACCCCAGACGACGGGAATTAACGATGAATCAGCAGAATAATAATTGAATCAGCTGAAATCTAAACTCCGATTCTGGTGGAACTCAAAACAACAAACTTTCTATCGCAACGTTAACAATGCTGTAGAAATCTAACGCACTTTTCATTGCACCACCGAGCCGCGCTAGCCACAGTTTTACTGTACTCAAAGTTGTGGCTGTCAGCGAGAACATATAAGAAATCTCCAGGGGAGTTCTTCAATGAGATCTTTTATTTGCAGACAAAAAACCGTGACACTCAGAAAGCAATTTCTTGAACGACCCGAAACTCAGGTTCCATGACTCTTTATTCCTTTTCTTTTATTATATTTTTGTTAGCTTACCTGGATGCCCAACTGTGTTAGTCAGAATTATTTCACTCCAAGTATCCAATAAACCACTATCGCTCTACTTCTGCCGATAGGGTTTTTCTATTGTCACGATTATGTATTTTACTGCCACCTCTGCTGCAATGATCTTACAGCCCAGACTAACCTGTCATGATTAGATTTTTCGCTACCCCATCTACCACAATGTTTTCCTGTCCCAAGCTGATTAAATATTTAATGCCTTTTTTTCTGCTACAAGTGTTTCAAGCAGACTGACGTTACTAACTATCAATTAAATACTTAATGTCAAGTCCTAAAGATTTATTGTCACGACTTGTCCAAATCTGCAATGATGATATTTAGCTGGCAAGGCTGACGGTAATAATTGTTATTATCTCAGCCTGTCATAGTAACCATTCAACCCCAGTCTGACACTGCTAATTGGTGGAGGAGCATTCCACTATGCTTATCCC
The DNA here is from genome assembly GCF_020745735.1 of Hemiscyllium ocellatum. NCBI lineage: Eukaryota > Metazoa > Chordata > Chondrichthyes > Orectolobiformes > Hemiscylliidae > Hemiscyllium > Hemiscyllium ocellatum. The sequence continues at coordinate 109,856 of NW_026869048.1, forward strand.
ATCCAGCCACAGTGGCCCCATCCTGCCACAGTGACCTTTTGCTCGTATAGTATTCCACAGACCTCTTGTAACAGATCGACAGTAGTATCCATGCTTTTACCCACCCATGCTTTCTTGATCGGTATTTGCCACATGGTGTTCCGACCTTTGATCAGATATCTGTTTGTCTTCGCCCCATTTTCCAGTACCTGCTCCTTATCCATGTGTGCTCCAGCTTCTCAAGTATTCGGCTATATACTCCTGAAGTGTTTTGATGACTCATAGCTTTACCACACGTTCAGTGAGTTCCAATTATACAACACTCTCAGAATGAAAATGTTCTTCCTATATCTCCTCTGATTATCCTGCCTTTGCATTTAACGTCTATCTACGGTTGTAAACACTTTCCATAAGAAATTTCTTCCTATAACACGTATCTATCCCCTTACTGTACACCTTCAACTCTTCCGCAATCACTCTTCTCCTGTCTCAGATCAAGAGCCTGAGCTAAGCTGATTTATCTTCCCCATGACGAGATTGTCGTGCGGGAAAAGTACAGCCGATCAGGCAGCATCTGAGGAGCAGGCGAACCGACGCTTCTGGCATACGCCTTTCATCAGGAATTAGACGTGTAGGTGGGGGCGGAGAGATAAATGGGCGGCAGTTGGGGTTGGGTGGAAGGTAGCTGGAAAAGCGCTAATTGGATGGGGGCGAGGGAGAAAGTGATAAGTCAGAGGGGGAAAAGTTTAATAGGTCCGGAAGGATGTGCCGAGTTGGATGCTTCGGACTGTGATAATGTGAGGGGAGGGGAATTGAGGAAGATGTTGAAATCCACATTTATCCCGTATGGTTGCAGGGTCCCAAGGCAGGATATGGAGTGTTTTTTTCCCAAGCAGCGGGTGGTTACGGTTTTTTGGTGGCTTATGCCCGAAACGTCCATTGTTCTGTTCTGCAAACCACATTTCAGGGGAGATGTGAAATACTAAAGACTAAAAAAAGGACACAAAAAACTTATAGAATCAGAGTTAATGGAATTAGACGCAATGCAGACAGAAACCATTTGGCCAAATGAGTCTGCTCTGTGCCGCCGAAGAGATTCACACTCCCTCACCCTATCTTTCTAAACCCGCATTATTGATCCACCGACAAAAATAGAAATGAGTTCAAAAGCTCAGGGGGTCAGGCAACATCGTTGGAGAGAAATCAGAGTTAACATTGCGAATCAAAAGGTGTTCCAAGGAATGGCCTGTTGATCCCAAATGGTCATTCGGTTTCCCTGAGCTGCGATTCCTACTTTTGTCTTTGATTTTGTCTTTGATTATACAGTCCATTCAGGTTTTGTTTGCCATCTCCCTGAAGTGCACATCTTTGGACATTGAGAAGGAATTGAAGCAGCCGGAAGAAAGCCACACGGAAGAGATGAGAAAAGGAGTGTGCAAATTCCACACAGTCAGTCACATAATTCTGGAATCGAATGCAGGTTTCTGGCCTGTTAGCCCTCGCAAGCTGCAAGCGCCCGTCCCGGATGCGAAATGAACCCAATCTCACGCAGTGACTGGCAGTGGTATTGCCCTGGTGTTCAATGCAAAAAGAAGCCTATGTATCAGTACTGGAAATCAATAATTGATTAACTATCCAAACTCTTTTTTTAAATCACTTGATCGACAGCCTTGTACGTCTTGTCGACAAAAATTCACATCGGAATACTTCTAAAAGATATGAGGATTTCTGCCTCTCCAACCTTTGCATGCACTGAGTTCCAGATTTCAACCACCCGCCGTTTCAAAACGAATGTCTGCGCATTCACTCAAATATTTCTTCCTCTGTTCTTAAATCTATTACCCCGTGAGTGATTTCTCCATTATGGGCAAACTTTAGTTTCAGTCTACACGATCCGTATCCCTGATTATTTTCTATATCTCAATTATGTCTCCTCTCGATCTCTTCTTCTCTAAGTCTATCCAGTCTATCCAATCTCTCTTCATAACAGGAGCTCTTTTCCTCAGACTATGTCCTGGTAAATCACCCCTGCATCATTGGCAGTGCTAATGTGATTGCAGAAATGCACACAATAGTCTAGATAGAGCCGAATGAGCAAGTGAAACAAATGATGTTGCAAACCACAGAAAGAGGTCGTTTTGAAAAAAAGTTTCTTTTCCTCAGTGCTGCCCTGTGTTCTTTTCCTGAGCCTGAAGTTCCAATAATATCTGATCCATGCCAGTAAAAGGTGCTACTTGAACATTGATCTCAAAACCACGGTATCGAAATGGATTGACTGCTCTGAAGGTCGCAATGGTATGATTGAGGCATGTTCACCCAGCAACAGGGAGCGCAGCAGCACAGACTGAACAGGGTTCAATTTGAAAATGATTGTAATGGAAATGGGAGGGGGATCTTAAAGGAGGTCAGTGATTGTGAGAGGGAGAGAAGTCTCCAAGAATGGGTGAGTCTGAATTCTGACATTTATCTCAGAGAGATGTGTGAGAGAGGGGTTTGATGAAAAAATCATAATGTCAGAGAAAGTTTTCATGTCAAATCACTTAATTCATTTCTGTGTTCCTTTGGCATGTACCACAAGGAGTTAAGATGGGTAGAACATTACATGCCGTAACTCGGATTCAATCGAGGTTCCTGTGGCCACAACGCACAACACTGAACATTATACGATCCCTGGGCCATGCAGAGATGCGTGTTTGAAAAAAGCAGTAACTACAGTGACATAGGGCATGTTAGGAAGAATGCAGAGACACAACAGGACTATTTGGCGAGCAATAATAGACATGTGACAACTCAGAATTGGCTGTATATTCAAATTGGATATTTCAAGAGGCTGAGTAAGTTCCATCGAGCACTGCATGTTGAAGAGTGAGGGTGATAGATTTTTACAAAACATCAAATTCTCAAGGGATACTGCAGGATATTATTGAAATGTATGTTCCAACAGTAATGAGGTTTCACGATTGTTGCCACACGAGCTTCCCCACACAAGGAAGTACCCATTTCTACAGTGGATCACATAATCCCAATTCCTCCACCCAGATTCAATGGTGCAGTTGCAAAGATCAAACGGGAAATTGGGATGGAAATGAGCACGTGAAGCTACTGTGTCGCACCAGTGATGCGATCGGTGAGCACATGGTCCTTCTATGATGATACAGAGGCGCATGAAATTCCGAGGCTGGGAGTTCTCCTGGTCAAAGGTGGGGAGGAAGGGCATATTTGTCTCCGGTTATTAGATTATTAAGGTACAACAGCAGCATTAACCCGCACTGCCGATTGTCTCAGTGGAAGTGTGCTGCAGCCTTAAGCGAGAGGTCGATGTATTGCAAGCATTCAGTGCAGTTTTCCTTAACAATGCACTGTTTTGTTATTTTGATAGGTAAGAACTGTTTTTTCATCACATCATCCTCTTGCTCCCAGCAAACACTCCAGTACAGTGTACATCAGTTTCATTCCAACACAGCCACATGTCATATTCTCACTCCCTCTGAGATGATTGGAATTGCCAATGTCATTCTCTGAGATGGAGCAACGTAGCATTGAGATGGTAGTGTAGTGAACAAAGAAGAACAAAGATCACAGAACATATATAGCCCAGGAACAGGTCTTTTGGACCTCCCAGCCGGGGATGAACAAAATCAACTGTCTAAACCTATCACCCAATTCCTAAGCACCTGTTTCCATCTGCTCCCCATTTACTCACGCATTTATTAAGGCGCACCTTGATTGAAACGACCGTGCCTGCCTCTCCTACCTCTGCTAGCAACGTGTTCCAGTCACCTACCACCCTCTGTGCTAAATACTTTCTACATCTATTTTCCTTAAACGTTTCACCTCTCAACTTGAATGTGAGACCTCTCATTATTGAATCCATTACCTGGGGAAAAAACAGCTCTATACACCCGGTCTTTACCCTTCAAGATTTTACAGACCTGAATCAGGACCCCTCAATCTCTTTTTTTTCACTGAAAACAATCATAAACTTCTTAACCTCTCTTCACAGCAAGCATCTTCCATACCAGCAACATCCTCGCAAACCTTCTCTACACCCTTTCGTAAACGTCCACTTCAACTGGGTAACTTGACGACCAGAAATATGCACAGTATTCCTAAACGCGGCCGAACCAAAATCTTCTACAATTTTTGCATGACCTGCCAGCTCTTACATTCAAAGCCCGGTCCTCTGACGACAAGCATGCCATTTGCTTTCTTCATCGCTCTATCGACCTGTGCCACCATCGTCATGGTACAAAGGACCTGAACTCCCATATCTCTCCGCTCATCAAATTTCTCCAAGGCTGTTCCGTTTACTGTGTCGTTGGTTCTAGAATTAGGCTTCCCAAAATGCATCACTTCACATTTGCCTCGATTGAACTCCGTCTGCCACTTCTCCACTCTACTCTCCCGTCTATCTATATTATTCTCTATTCTTTGAAGACCCGTATGCTTTCTGCTACTCACCAATCTTCGTGTCAAAAGCAAATGTAGTGGCGATATATTGGGCTAGCAACACTTGGAGACTGGAACATGGCAGCTGCTGGTATTTAAATCGATGAATAAAATCTGGAATAATAACCCCGATCAGAGGAACAGAGGCAAAAAGTTTTAATTTACTGAAAGCCCATTCATTCTTGTCCCTTGGAAAGGGGAATTTGCCAACCTTAATGAGACCTGCCAACATATCACTCCAGACTCACAGCAGTGCTTTTCAACGATACAATCCCTCTGACTCAGTTCAAGGTGAATTAAGAATGAACAACAAATAATGTTCAGACCATGATGGCCACACTTCGTGGGAGAATAAAGAAGAATAAAAAAAATCGTTCCCAAGAATTTCGATGTCATATGTTATTGCATTTCTCCCATTTCCTTCATTTCTGTCCAGGAGACATCGGAAGGTAAAGGTAATCTAATCGAAACAGTGATTGGTGAAATTCACTTTTTATGGCCCATTCTTATTATGTTCGCTCTTTCTCTCTTTTCAGCTATCTCTGGGAAGTGGTGGTGCACTAAGGCTGCAGTATGTTTGAAAGAGTAGTTTCGAATTGCCCTGTTGTTAGTTGTGAGATTACTTTATGCCGCATGCCCTCGTTCTGTCTCACATTTAGCAATCATGCTTCGCTGTGTCTGAACATGCATTTGGTTTGCCAGTTTTATTTGTGTTCCTTGTTAAATGCTTTCTATTTTGCGATTCGCTCAGTACATTACGAATTAACAGGCTTTCTGAAGTAATTTCCAGCGGCCAACATCTTCAATTGAGGATCTGGAAACATTTCACGGAATATTGCCAGTCAGAGCAAAAGTAAGAAAGTCCTTTGTTTCGGCAGTGTTTCACAATCCTACCTTTCCCGTGAGCAGTCGAACAGACTAAAAGATTGTGCCACAGTCTGCGATGCTAAAAAGTGATCCTTTAAAGCAGGTGTAATAAGCAACACAACGTTATTGGTTTACACTGCGTGGGAACAGATACTACAGTGTATGACGTCCATGCTCACCACATAGCCAAAATTAAACACGTCCCATTCTCCAGCATTTGGCCTAAATCCCTCTAAACCCATTCTATCCAGAAAATCATCCGGTTACCTTTGCAATTTTCTGAGCGTAATAGCCTCGTCCACATTCGCGGGTCGCTTATTCCATACACGCACAACCTTCAGTGTGGGAAATGTGTCTCAGGTACTTTGTCAATTTCAGCCAAATCACCTTAAACCAATGCTCTCGAGTTTTCAACTCGCCCCAGCTTAGGGAAAACACGAATGTACTCAGTTTACAACCCTTCCATCAGATCATATCGCAGCCGTTACGCTGCAGGGAAACTTGTCCCAGCCTATTCCACCTCGTCCAACGGTCCAAGCATTAACGACATCCTTGTCTGTGGTGTAGTGGTCATCACATTCGTCTTACACGCGAAAGGTCCCCAGTTCGAAACTGGGCAGAAACTACTTTGTTCTTCAATTGCAGCACTTTACATGGACAAAAATTGAGCTTTCTTGCTTGCTTTCCCATCAACAAACCTGCCTTCGAATTTGCTTTAACAAATCTGCTCTCGTAGTGAAATGTAATGTAGCACAATTCCATTTAATTACTGCGCAAAGCATTGTAAAGTTTTTCTCCAACCTGGCTCTGATCATAAGTCATTCTGTTTGAGAGTGTAGTTACCGTGTTCTGATCCTTCCATAAAAAGCAGTTCCGCGTTTGCATTCCTTGCGCAGGCGACCGGTTCAAAGACAGGGAAGAAGCTGATGCGCTGGTGTCACAGTACACTACGGATTCCTGAACTAGTCTGTCTGTCAAACGTAGCCCAAAGTCGTCTCTGAAAGATCTCATTTGGAAGTTGTCTGACGTTATTCAACGTGCGAGAATTGGCACCAGAGATCCTGAATCATGTTTTGGAGCAGTTCACACGTTAGTGGCTCATTCAATCAGCAACAGCAATGAAAGAAATTATGCTCTCCGAGGAACCTCTGGACCTACGCTTTCAAAGCACCGCTGGTATTAAGGTGACACCCGAGATCTAAGCCATGTTGGAACTGAAACGGCGGAAACGAGAGACAGGATGCAGAATGATATCGCACTCATTTGGTTTTCTTAAATCAATGACGGGCAGGAAACTGTAAACGGGCAGGGCGAGTGGGAAAGTGAGGCAGTTGCAGCTCTGGTGAAACTCCTTCTTTGTGAGTCACTCAGCAACAAGAGAGGTGAAGGTGACTCAGGCGTGAGAGCTCTTCACATCGAGAACAAAAGGCATTCAAGGGCAGTTAGCACCTCTTCCGGAGTGGGGGTGTGGTGAGGTGCTAACAGAACCTCTTGAATTCTGTACCTCCGGTTTTAGTGTGGAGAACATTCTTTGGGACTATTATTCTGAGAAACAGACACAGTGACTGAAACTATGCTGCACGGTATGATGTGGAACACGGCCTGCTCAGCTTTGTGCATTTTCCCTGTAGTCCCGTGTGTTTCATGTTCCGTGTAATCGTGAAAGTTGTCCTGTTTCGAGCAATGAGTGAAAACATTTAGCAAAGCAAGATTCGAAATTGCAATAAAGTCAAGCAGCTCATGGTTATTTCAACAATCCTTAACCTAACATATACTCACGCACTCACAGAGACATTTTTAGTTGAAAGAGTCTGAGAAGATACACTCAAGAGACCATTGATTTTTTTTTGTCTGGATTGATGGGCTATCATTATCTGCTGCGAAATTCATATTGTAGCCAGACGCATGTCAGTAGCTGTGCGAGTCGGACAGGGATCATGGAACCCTTTTCATGTGACTTTTCATCTGCTGGTTTGAATCCCGTCATAGGCATTTATGCTGATCAACTCCAACAGCTTGTTAAAATGCTGTTTCGATCCCCGTTATATTGATGTTCAAAACAAAACTGCGGTGTGGGAATGTGCTGAATATTTAAAGTGTCTGTCCTGTCATGAACATGTTCTCCTCCCGCGCAGAAAATCGCAAGCAGCTCTAATGTTGCTTTGTTTTCCATGCAAGTTGAGTTTTTACTGGAACGGAATGGAGAATTTTATTTCATCGCTGTTGTGAAACAAGGTCCTGCGGAGACTCGACTCGTCGTTGTTTGGTTTTCTGGCCAATGGGAAAATCGTTCCCAAGAATTCCGATGTCATATGTTATGGCATTTCTCCCATTTCCTTCATTTCCGTCCAGGAGACATCGGAAGGTAAAGGTCATCTAATCGAGACTGTGATTGGTGAAATTCGCTTTTTATGGCCCATTCTTATTATGTTCGCTTTTTCTCTCTTTTCAGCTTTGTCTGGGAAGTGGTGGTGCAGTAAGGCTGCAGTATGTTTGAAAGAGTAGTTTGGAATTGCCCTGTTGTTAGTTGTGAGATTACATTATGCCTCATGCCCTCGGATTGTTTCACATTTAGCATTCATGCTTCGCTGTGTCTGAACATGCATTTGGTTTGCCAGTTTTGTTTGTGTTCCTTGTTAAATGCTTTCTATTTTGCGATTCGCTCAGTACCTTACGAATTAACAGGTTTTCTGACTTAATTTCCAGCTGCCAAAATCTTCAATTGAGGATCTGGAAAAATTTCACAGAATATTGCCAGTCAGAGCAAAAGTAGGAAAGTCGTTCGTTTCGGCAGTGTTTCAAAATCCTACCTTTCCCGTGAGCAGTCGAACAGACTGAATGATTGTGCCACAGACTGCGATGCTAAAAATTGATCCTTTAAAGCATGTGTAATAAGCAACACAACGTTATTGGTTTACACTGCGTGGGAACAGATACTACAGTGTATCACGTCCATGCCCACCACATAGCCAAAATTAAACACGTCCCATTCTCCAGCATTTGCCCTCAATCCCTCTAAACCCATTCTATCCAGAAAATCACCCCGTTACCTTTGCAATTTTCTGAGCGTAATAGCCTCCTCCACTTCCTCTGGTAGCTTATTCCATACACGCACAAGCTTCTGTGTGGGAAATGCGCCTCAAGTACTTTGTCAATTTCAGCCAAATTACCTTAAACCAATGCTCTCGAGTTTTCAAATCGACCCAGCTTAGGGATAACACGAATTTTCTCAGTTTACAACCCTTCCATCAGATCATGTCGCAGCCGTTACGCTGCAGGGAAACCTGTCCCAGCCTATTCCACCTCGCCCAATGGTCCAAGCATTAACGACATCCTTGTCTTTATTTTGTCATCAATTTATCGTGTCTTTTTTTGAAGTTTTCAAGATTTCCATTACGCTGGACAATAACGAGCTGTTGGAAACTGAAAGATAAAAGGTAGAATGGCTTCAACTTTCAGTGCTGGACACCACTGAGCCTCTGCACGGGCGGCCGCGGCTTATTTCTGTGCTGTAGTGGTCATCGCATTCGCCTTACACGCGAAAGGTCCCCAGTTTGAAACTGGGCAGAAACTACTTTGTTCTTCAATTGCAGCACTTTACATGGACAAAAATGATGCTTTCTTGCTTGCTTTCCCACCAACAAACCTGCCTTCGATTTTGATTGAACACATCTGCTCTCGTAGTGAAATGTAATGTAACACAATTCCATTTAATTACTGCGCAAAGCATTGTAAAGTTTTTCTCCAACCTGGTTCTGGTCATAAGTCTTAGTATTCATGATTCGCTGTGTCTGAATATGCATTAGGTATGCCAGTTTTGTTTGTATTCCGTGTTAAATGCTTTCTGTTTGCGATTCGCTCAATGCATTACGAGTTAACAAGGGTTCTGAGGTAACTTCCAGCAGCAAAAATCCTCAACTTAGGATCTGGGAAAATTTCACGAAGTATGGTCAGTCGGAGCAAAAGTAAGGAAGTCGTTGGTTTCAGCAGTGTTTCACAATACTACCTTTCCCGTGAGCAGTCGAACAGACTAAATGATTGTGCTACAGACTGCGACGGCAAGCTCCGCTAAAAAGTAATCCTTTAAAACCGGTGTAAGCAACACAACGTTATTGGGGGACACCGCGTGGAAACAGATACTTTGGTGTATCTCATCCATGCTCACCACATCACCAAAATTAAACAAGTCCCGTTCCGCAGCATTTGGCTTCAATCCCTGCAAACCCATCCTATCCAGAAACTCATCCGATTACCATTGCAATTTTCTGAGTGCAATAGCCTCCTCCACTCCCTCTGGTAGCTCATTCCATACACCCATAACCTTGTGTGTGGGAAATGTGCCACGGGGTCCTTTGTCAATTTCAGAGCACTCACCTAAAACCTATGCTCTCGAGTTTCCAACTCACCCGAGCTTGGGTAAAACACGTAAATACTCAGTTTACAATCCTTCCATAAAATCATGTCGCAGCCGTTATGCTGCCGGGAAAGTAGTCCCAGCCTATTCCACTTCACTCTACAGTCCAAACATTGACGACATCCTTGTCTATATTTTGTCACTAATTTCACGTCTTTTTTTTTTAACTTTTTCCAGATGTCAATTAGCCTGGATAACAATGGAGAAAGAAAGGTGAAACGTAGAATGGCTTCAACTTTCAGTGCTGGATGCCAAGGAGCCGTAGTGCGTCCAGTTGAAGCCAGTTTCTGTAGTGTAGTGGTCATCCCGCTCACCTCACACGCGAAAAGTCCCCAGTTCGAAACTGGGCAGAAACTGCTTCGTTCTTCATTTGTATCCTTTTACACGGACAAGAACGGAGCTTTCTTGCTTGCTCTCCCATCTGAAAACCTGCCTTCGAAAATGCTCGAACAAATCTGCTCTCTTTGTGAAATGTGATGCAATTCCATTAAAATAGTTTGCAAAGCGTTGTAAAGTTTTTCTCCAACCTGGGTCTGATCATATGACATTCTGCTTCAGAGTGTAGTTACCGCGTTCTGAATCTTCCACCAAAGCAGTACCGCGTTTGCATTCCTTATGCAGGCGGGCCGGTTCAAAGACAGGGAAGAAGCTGACGCGCTGGTGTCACAGTACACCACGGATTCCTGAACTAGTCTGTCTGTCAAATGTAGCCCAAAGTCGTATCTGAAAGACCTCATTTGGAAGCCTCCTGTCGTTATTCAACGTGCGAGAATTGGCAGCAGAGGTGCTGAATCATGGTTTGGATCAGTTCGCTCGTTAGTGACTCATTCAATCAGCAACAGCAATGAAAGAAATTACACTCTCAGAGGAAAATTTGGACTTGTGCTTTCAAAACGTCGCTAGTATTAAGGTGCGTCCCGAGATCTAAGCCGTGTTGGAACTGAAACGGAGGAATCGACAGAGAGGTTACAGAATGACATCGCATCCTTTTGGTTTTCTTTAAATCACTGACGAGCAGGAAAATGTAAACGGGGAGAGCGAGTGGGAAAGTGAGGCAGTTGCAGCTCTGGTGAAATTCCTTCTTTGTGAGTCTCTCAGCAACAAGAGACGTGAAGGTGACTCATGGGTGAGAGCTCTTCACATCGAGAACAAAAAGCACTCAAGGGCAGTTAGCACCTCTCCCGGAGTGGGGGTGGGGTGAGCAGTAACTTCTGTTACTATGTTCAGAAACTGCCTTTTCGATTGACTTGGACAGAAACTGCATTTCTAATAAGCACCATGGAGTTTAGCAAAATTTATTGAGTCGCTTCTTGTCGATTCCCATACAGGTTTCCAACTCAGTTGATATCCATGTGGCTCATGTCCAGGTGTGAACATCTCTGCAGTAAATTGCACGGTTAAGGTAAAACGCAAGGAAAGTGGCATCTCGAACAGACACAGTGACTGAAACTATGCTGCACGGTATGATGTGAACACGGCCTGCTCAGCTTTGTGCATTTTCCCTGTAGTCCGGTGTGCTTCGTATTCCGTGTAAACGTGAAAATTGTCCTGTTTCGAGCAATGGGTGAAATCATTTAACAAAGCAAGAATCGAAATTAAAGTAATGTCAAGCAGCTCATGGTTATTTGACCAATTCATAACCGAACATATATTCTCACGCAGTCACAGATATATTTGTAGCTGAAAAGAGTCTGAGAAGATAGACTCAGCTTACTATTGATTTTTGTCCGGATTGATGGGCTTTCGTTATCTGCTGCGAAATTGACATTGGAGCAGGGCACATCCCAGCAGCTGTGCGAGTCGGAGAGAGACCGTGGAACACTTTGCTTGTGACTTTCCATCTGTTGTTATGCAGGGGCACAATTGGAAATGCAAGAAAATGGGGAGCGTGGCTGGCTGGTATTTTGCCGGCTGGTAGTGCGGCCAAGCGGTCTAAGGCGCTGAATTCACATTGCAGTCTCGAAAGGGTCGTGGGTTGAAATCCCACCACTGCCATTTCTGCTGATCATCTCCCCTGCCACAGCCTTGTGAAGCAAAAATAAAATTGGTTAGCTCCCAGGGGAATAGACTCTGTTGTGAGAACGTGCTGAATATTGTGAAGGTTTTCTGCTGTTATAGTGGTGTTCGCCTTCCGTGCAGAAAATCGCCAACAGTGCAACTGTTGCTTTACGTTCCAAGCAAGTTGAGACTGTTATTTCATCGCTGTTGTGAAACAAAGTCCTGTGGTGAGTCGATTCATCGTTATTTGCCTCTATGGAAAATGGCAAAATAGCTCCAATGCATATGTTATTGAACTTTTCCCATTTCCTTCATTTCTATCCTAGAGACATCGGAAGGGTAAGGTAATCTAATCGGGACTGTGATTGATGAAATTCACTTTTTTATAGCCCCTACTTGTTATATTCTTTCTTTCTCTCTTTTCAGCATTGTCTGGGAAGTGGTGGTGCACTAAGGCTGCGGTATATTTGAAAGAGTAGTTTGGAATTGTCCTGTTGTTAGTTGTGAGATTATTTTATGCCTCATGCCCTCGGACTGTCTCCCATTTAGCATTCATGCTTCGCTGTGTCTCGACATGCATTAGGTGTGCCAGTTTTGTTTGTGTTCCGTGTTAAATGCTTTCTGTTTGCGATTCGCTCAATACATAACGAGTTAATAGGGTTTCTGAGGTAACTTGCAGCAGCAAAAATCCTCAACTGAGGATCTGGGAAAATTGCACGAAGTATGGTCAGTCACAGCAAAAGTAAGGAAGTCGTTCGTTTCTGCAGTGTTTCACAATACTACCTTTCCCGTGAGCAGTCGAACAGACTAAATGATTGTGCCACAGACTGCGAAGGCGAGCTCCTCTAAAAAAGTAATCCTTTAAAACCGGTGTAACCAACACAAGGCTATTGGGGTACACCGCGTGGAAACAGATACTTCGGTGTATCTCATCAATGCTCACCGCACAGCCAAAATTAAACAAGTCCCATTCCCCAGCATTTGGCTTCAATCCCTCTGAAACCATCCTATCAGTTTCTGGTGCAATTATTGCAATTTTCTGAGTGCAATAGCCTCCTCCATTTCCTCTGGTAGCTCATTCCATACACGCACAACCTTGTGTGTGGGAAATGTGCCTCAGGCCCTTTGTCAATTTCAGACCACTCACCTTAAACCTATGCTCTCGAGTTTCCAACTCACCCCAGCTTGGGTAAAACACGTAAATGCTCAGTTCACAACCCTTCCATAAAATCATTCCGCAGCCGTGACGCTGTCGGGAAAATTGTCCCAGCCTATTCCACCTCCCTCTACAGTCCAACCATTGACGACATCCCTGTCTATGTTTTGTCACCAATTTCACCTCCCTCTTTTTTTGTTAACTTTTTCAAGATGTAAATTACCCTGGACAACAATGAGCTACTGGAAAACGAAAGGCGAAACGGAAAATGTCTTCATCTTTCAGTGCTGGATGCCACAGAGCCGCAGGGTAACCGCCGGCAGCTTGTTTCTGTAGTGTAGCGGTCATCACATTCGCCTCACACGCGAAAGGTCCCCAGTCCTAAACTGGGCAGAAACTGCTTTGTTCTTCAACTGCAGCGTTTTACTTGGAATTTCTTGCTTGCTTTCCCATCTGCAAAACCTGCCTTCGAAATTTATCGAACAAATCTGCTCTCTTCGTGAAATGTAATGCAATTCCATTAAATTCGTTTGCAAAGCATTATAAAGTTTTTGTCCAACCTGTGTCTGATCATATGCCATTCTGCTTCAGAGTGTAGTTACCGCGTTCTGACTCATCCACAAAAAGCAGTACCGCGTTTGCATTTCTTGTGCAGGCGGGCCGGTTCAAAGAACCTGATGCGCTGGTGTCACAGTACACCACGGATTCCTGAACTAGTCTGTCTGTCAAACGTAGCCCAAAGTCGTCTCTGCAAGGCCTCATTTGGAAGCTGTCTGTCGTTATTCAACGTGCGAGAATTGGCAGCAGAGGTGTTGAATCATAGTTTGGATCAGTTCGCACGTTAGTGACTCATTCAATCAGCAACAGCAATGAAAGAAATTACACTCTCAGAGGAAAATTTGGACTTGTGCTTTCATAACATCGCTAGAATTAAGGTGTGTCCTGAGATCTAAGCCGTGTTGGAACTGAAACGGAGGAATCGACAGAGAGGTTACAGAATGATATCGCATCCTTTTGGTTTACTTTAAATCACTGACGAGCAGGAAAATGTAAACGGGGAGAGCGAGTGGGAAAGTGAGGCAGTTGCAGCTCTGGTGAAATTCCTTCTTTGTGAGTCTCTCAGCAACAAGAGACGTGAAGGTATAACTCATGCGTGAGAGCTCTTCACATCGAGAACGAAAAGCACTCAAGGGCAGTTAGCACCTTTCCCTGAGTGGGGGTGGGGTGAGCAGTAACTTCTGTTACTATTTCAGAAACTGCATTTTCGATTGACTTGGACAGAAACTGCATTTCTAATAAGCACCATGGAGTTTAGCAAAATTTCTTGAGTCGCTTCTTGTCGATTCCCACACAGGTTTCCAACTCAGTTGATATCCATGTGGCTCATGTCCAGGTGTGAACATCTCTGCAGTAAATTGCACGGTTAAGGTAAAACGCAAGGAAAGTGGCATCTCGAACAGACACAGTGACTGAAACTATGCTGCACGGTATGATGTGAATACGGCCTGCTCAGCTCTGTGCATTTTCCCTGTAGTCTGGTGTGTTTCGTGTTCCGTGTAAACGTGAAAGTTGTCCTGTTTCGAGCAATGGGTGAAATCATTTAACAAAGCAAGAATCGAAATTGAAGTAATGTCAAGCAGCTCATGGTTATTTGACCAATTCATAACCGAACATATATTCTCACGCAGTCACAGATACATTTGTAGCTGAAAAGGGTCTGAGAAGGTAGACTTAATATTGATTTTTGTACGGATTGATGGGCTTTTGTTATCTGCTGCGAAATTGACATTGGAGAAGGGCACATCCCAGCAGCTGTGCGAGTCGGAGAGGGACCATGGAACACTTTGCATGTGACTTTCCATCTGTTGTTATGCAGGGGCACAATTGGAAATGCAAGAAACTGGGGAGCGTGGCTTGCTGGTAGTGTGGCCAAGTCGTCTAAGGCGTTGAATCCAGGTTCCAGTCTCGAAAGGGTCGTGGGTTGGAATGCCACCACTGCCATTTCTGCTGATCAACTCCCCTGCCGCAGCATTGTGAAGCAAAAATAAAATTGGTTAGCTGTCTGGGGAATTGACTGTGGTTTGAGAACGTGCTGAATATTGTGAAGTTTCTCTGCTGGTATAATGGTGTTCGCCTTCCGTGCTTAAAATCGCAAAAAGCGCAACTGTTGCTTTACGTTCCAAGCAAGTTGAAACTGTTATTTCATCGCTGTTGTGAAACAAAGTCCTGTGGTGAGTCGATTCATCGTTATTTGCCTTTATGCCGAATGGTAAAATCATTCCAATACATATGTTATTGAACTTTTCCCACTTCCTTCATTTCCATCCTAGAGACTTCGCTAGGGTGAGGTAATCTAATCGAGACTGTGATTGATGAAATTCACTTTTGTATGGCCCCTACTTGTTGTATTCTTTCTTACTCTCTTTTTAGCATTGTTTGGGAAGTGGTGGTGCACTAAGGCTGCAGTATGTTTGAAAGAGTAGCTTGGAATTGCCCTGTTGTTAGTTGTGAGATTATTTTATGCCTCATGCCCTCGGAATGTCTCCCATTTAGCATTCATGCTTCGCTGTGTCTCAACATGCATTAGGTGTGCCAGTTTTGTTTGTGTTCCGTGTTAATTGCTTTCTGTTTGCGATTCGCTCAATACATAACGAGTTAACAAGGTTTCTGAGGTAATTTGCAGCAGCAAAAATCCTCAACTGAGAATCTGGGAAAATTGCACTAAGTATGGTCAGTCACAGCAAAAGTTAGGAAGTCGTTCGTTTCTGCAGTGTTTCACAATACTACCTTTCCTGTGAGCAGTCGAACAGACTAAATGATTGTGCCGCAGACTGCGACGGCAAGCTCCGCTAAAAAGTAATCCTTTAAAACCGGTGTAAGCAACACAACGTTATTGGGGTACATCGCGTGGAAACAGATACTTCGGTGTATCTCATCCATGCTCACCGCACAGCCAAAATTAAACAAGTCCCATTCCACAGCCTTTGGCCTCAATCTCTCTGAACCCATTCTATTAGTTTCTGGTGCAATTATTGCAATTTTCTGAGTGCAATAGCCTCCTCCACTCCCTCTGGTAGCTCATTCCATACACCCATAACCTTGTGTGTGGGAAATGTGCCTCAGGTGCTTTGTCAATTTCAGACCACCCACCTTAAACCTATGCTCTCGAGTTTCCTACTCACCCCAGCTTGGGTAAAACACGTAAATGCTCAGTTCACAACCCTTCCATAAAATCATTTCGCAGCCGTGACGCTGTCAGGAAAATTGTCCCAGCCTATTCCACCTCACTCTACAGTCCAAACATTGACGACATCCTTGCTAATATTTTGTCCCCAATTTCACGTCCCTCTTGTTTTCTTAACTTTTTCAAGATGTCAATTACCCTGGACAACAATAAGCTATTAAAAAAAGGTGAAACGGAAAATGTCTTCAACTTTCAGTGCTGGATGCCACAGAGCCGCAGCGCGACTGCCGGCGGCTTGTTTCTGTAGTGTAGCGGTCATCACGTTCGCCTCACCCGCGAAAGGTCCTCACTTCGAAACTGGGCAGAGACTGCTTTATTCTTCAACTACAGCCTTTTACATGGACTTTCTTGTTTGTTTTCCCATCTGCAAAACCTGCCTTCGAAATTGCTCGAACAAATTTGCTCTCTTCCTGAAATGTAATGCAATTCCATTAAGTTAGTTTGCAAAGCATTGTAAAGTTGTTTCTCCAACCTGGGTCTGATCATATGACATTCTGCTTCAGAGTGTAGTTACCGCGTTCTGAATCTTCCACAAAAAGCAGTACCGCGTTTGCATTCCTTGTGCAGGCGGGCAGGTTCAAAGATGCGCTGGTGTCACAGTACACCACGGATTCCTGAACTAGTCTGTCTGTCAAACATAGCCCAAGTCGTCTCTGAAAGGCCTCATTTGGAAGCTGTCTGTCGTTATAATACTAATGAAATGGTTTCATCTCCCTCACCCTACCTCATCGTTTCTCTTTGTTTCTCTTTCCTGCTCATCCCTCACTCCCACATCCCCCACTCGACATAACCTCCAAAAATATTGCCATGGCCTCCAACACTTGATGACATTTGAAGAAATATGGCTGCAGACTGTGACCGACTCCTGGTCCCCTCGCCTGGGTTTATCTCCCATTCAGTGTCTCCATTGAATGCTTTGCATTTTTTAATAATCTCAGTTGGCCAGCTGCCATGCGTATCCACGGATTCAAGCCCTTTCCCAAGTAATTCCTATTTGTTTGAATCAAGCTTATAAACGTCTTCCATGGCGAGTTCAATACAGGCAGCAGCACATCCTCACCGTTTCACTGATATCATCAAGTATTAGAAGTTTAATTATTAAGGTCATTACACTGCTCTAGGTCAGAGATGTGTAATTACTCCTGTGTTTATTATGGCAAGAACTTTCAGTGAACTCCGAACGGATGGAGGAGCAGGAAAGGAAAAGGAATAAAATTCTCTTTTCAACAAAACAGCCAGTACTGGCGAATATGACATGAAGCTTCAGTGAATTTGAATAATGACAAATTACTGTATTCGCGTTCTGAATCGAACATTTGTTCGTGTAAGGGATAAATGAGCAATAGTGTATAAAGAGCTTGAGTTTTTTTTTCCGAAGTAATGAAGTTAAACTTAAATCCTTGCATGTGGTATGTTTTCCCTCTGTTCCAGTGCAGACCTCTTTATTCCACACCCACCAGTTCTTGCCCTCACAGCGGAAACTCTGAATGGTGTTATGAAGTGCCAAATATTAACATTGTGATCATGGACATACTTAAACTGATTAAACTGGTACTTCATGACCAGTTGCAGCTGTGAAAATGTTGTTAAGTCACACCGTGAATTAGGTGGAAACCTGCGTTTGCCAGAAGCTAAAGGAAATGGGTTGGCAAGTACGTTTGTTCTGAGGTCAGATGAAATCTGCTATATTTAGTATCAATAATGTGAATGGAAAGTTCTGGCAGTCGTTCTAAGATTATGTCAGGATTGCCTCACGAAGGCATCACATGGCAGCGTGGTGAACACCAGCACAGATGAGAACAATCACAGAAAACAACTGCTTGACTAGTTCAGAAATGTTGGTTCATTTTGAGAGGTCAATTTTGAATCAGCACAAAACATCTAAAGTTTTTCAGTGGTCGCTTGAATTTTGCTTGTATTTCAGTATGAAGGTCTTGCATTGCCCAGAAATTACTATGAACAAGGGTGACATGCTGAAGAAATGGTTTTCTCTTCCTTTCCCTCTGTGCTGTCTCTTCCACATCACAACCGCAGTATTGCCTCATTATGGTGTACTGTCGCCATCCTGTGGAAATCAAAAGAACCCTATACCAACACGATTATCTTGCACAGTCATTGACTAACTTAATAAAACTCGTTACCCAGGCGTAGAATACTGACTATCAAGTCTGCGATTTTTTTTTTGATGAATTGTTTTGGAGTTAATTCTGGATAAGTTTACTTATGTTAAATGATTAATCTGTGCACTTCGATGAATTACAATTCTGGAGACATTGTCAGTGCAAACGGTGAGGAAAATGGGAATGCGGGTTCTCCTGGATCAAGTGAAGTAATTGCAAAGTAAGTTAAGTTGACTGCATGACTAAGATAGTCATTATTTCAGAATATGGCAAACCATTAGGAAATCACTGGAGAGCTGGCAGTTTGTGCAATGTTAAATAACCATCAATGTTAACAACACGGAGACAATGATTTGATCATGTTCGTATCAGCTCTCGAAGAGGAGCTTGCCTACGATCGCTAATCAGAGAAAATGAGAACTGCAGATGCTGGAGATCAGAGCTGAAAAATGTGTTGTTGGAAAAGCGCAGCAGGTCAGGCAGCATCAAAGGAACATGTGAATCGACGTTACGAGTATAAGCCCTTCTTCAGGAATGAAGAGGGTTTGCCAAGCAGGCTAAGATAAAAGGTAGGGAGGAGGGACTTCAGAGAGGGGCATTGGGAATACGATAGACGGAAGGTGGTGCAGGTGAATTTCTGACGGATATGGAAAGATCCCTTGGGGCCTTGGAGGGAAGTGAGGGGGGAGGGGTGGGTGCAAGTTTTGCATTCTGGTCAGTTGTAGCGGAAGATGCTGAGAGTGGAGGTTGCGTTGGTGGGGTGTGTGGATCTGATGAGGAGTCGCGGATGGAGTGGTCTTTCAGGAATGCTGATAGTGGTGGGGAGGGAATATATTCTTTGTGGTTGGATCTGTTTGAAGGTAGCGAAAATGACGAAGGATGATACGATGTATCTGGAGGCTTTGGGGTGGTAGGTGAGGACCAGTGGGTTTTGTCCTGGTGGCGATTGGAGGGGCGGGGATCAAGGACGGAAGAGCGGCAATTGGAGTAGATGTGGTTGAGAGCATCGTCAACCACGTCTAAGGGGATATTGTGGTCTTTGAAGAAGGAGACCATCTGAGTGTTTCGGTATTGGAATTGGTCCACCTGGGAGCAGATGCGGCGAAGGCGAAGGAATTGGGAATATGGGATAGCATTGATACAGGGGGCAGGGTGGGAGTAGGTGTAAACTAGGTTGCTGTGGGAGTCAGACCGTTTATAGTAAATGTCCGTGTAGAGTCGGTCGTCCGAGATAGAAATGGAGAGGTCTAGAAAGAGGAGCCAGCAGTCTGAGATGGTCCAGGTAAATTTGGGGTCGGGGTGGAAGGGGTTAGTAAATTGAATGAACTGTTCAACCTCCTCGTGGGAGAACGAGGTAGTGCCGATACAGTTATCGATGTAGCGGAGGAAAAGGTGGGGGGGTGATGTCAGTGAAGCTGCAGAAGATGGACTGTTCCACATATCCAACGAAGAGGCAGGCATAGCTGGAGCCCATGCGGGTGCCCATGGTTACTCCTTTAGTTTGGAGGAAGTGGGAGGATTGGAAAGAGAAGTTGTTCAGAGTGAGGACCAGTTCAGTCAGTCAAAGGAAGTTGTCAGTAGAAGGGTACTGGTTGGTTCGTCGGGAAAGGAAGAAGCAGAATGCTCTGAGGCCTTCATGATGGGGGATGGAGTTGTATAGGCACTGGATGTCCATGGTGAAGATATGGCATTGGGGGCCGGGGAGGCGAAAGTTATGGAGGAGATAGAGGGCTTGTAGATGGAGAGTTCTTGGACTGAGGGGGACAAGACCGTCTCAAAGTACACAGAAATGAGTTTGGTGGGGCAGGAGCAGGCTGAAACAATTTGTCAGTCGTCGCAGGCAGATTTGTGGATTTTGGGCAGGGGGTAGCGGGACTTGTGGGACTATGAGGTTGGAGGCAGTGGATGGGAGATCGCCTGAGGTGATGAGGTTATGGATGGTCTGGGAGATGATGGTTTGGTGGGGGGAGGTGGGGTCATCGTCATGGGGGCAGCAGGAGGATGTGTCCGTGAGCTGGTGTTTAGCCTCAGAAATATAAAGATCGGTGCAGCAAACAAGCACCGTGCCTCCCTTTTATGCCAGTTTGATGCTGAGGTTGGGGTTGGAGCGGAGGGAGTGGAGGGATGCATCTTGCGAGGGTGAGAGGTTGGACTGGGTGAGAGAGGTTGACAGGTTGAGGTGGTAAATGTCACGGTGTCAGTTGGCGATGAAGAGATCAAGGGTGGGTAAGAGGCCAGGACGAGGTGCCCAGGTGGATGGGGTGTGTTGGATGCGGGAGAAGGGGTCGTCAGAGGGTGGGCGGGAGTCCTGTTTGAATAAATAGGCACGGAGGCGAAGGCGGCAGAAGTAATGCTCGATGTCTTGCCGCGTGTTGAATTTGTTAATCTGGGAGCGTAGGGGGATGAAGGTGAGGTCTCTGCTGATGACTAATCTTTCATCCTCAGAGAGGGGGAGGTCTGGAGGGATGGTGAAAATACGGCAGGGCTAGGAACTAGGAGCTAGGACCGGGTGTGGGATTGGAGTTGGGAGTGGGGGCGGGATTAGGTGTGGGGACGGGGTTAGGCGTGGGGGCGGCGATCGGCGTGGGGACATGGTACGTTCGCTACCAAGTCCTTTTACTATTTTATACTGCAAAACTTCTCCTGATGAAAATTGCGGATTTCTTTTGAACAACTCCATGGAAGGTGCTTCCACCACTACACTATTAGGCAGAACAATCCAGTTCCCAAACTATGTTGTTTCTTTCGAAAAATAATTCGTTTTAACCGTGTCCTTTTCTTCTCAGGGCTTTTTAAAGAAGAATGCATCCAGTATGGAATCAGGCCACTTGGCCCGACAAGTCGACACCAACCCTTCAAATAGTAACCAATCCAGATGCACTCCCAAACCCTTTTACTCTGCTCTGTCGAAATCCCTCATAACTTTGAACACTTATAAAATGTCTTCTTCATTTTCTCTTCTCCATAAAAAGCAGTCCGAGCTTCTTCAAACTAGCCACACAGTTGTCCAGTTGTTCATCTCTGGTAACATGTTTGTGTATCTTTTGTGCACCTTCTCAAGTCCCTTCCTGAAGCATGCAGCATGGATACTAGCTGTGATGGAAAAGTAGGTTTTTTAATAAACTTTTGTCACAATTTCCTTATTTTCCATGTGACGTTTCCTATTTAAAAAGTTTAGAATCCTAATGATATCTTCAATCCGCACAACCAAGTTCATAACCTGTGCGCATGCACACAATATGCATAAACTGCATTAAATATTAGACTGGGATCAGTTCAGGAAGCATTTATCATTGTATGAAAATATATAAGCTTGTGTATTAAATGAACAAAGAACAATCCAGAATAATTCTGAGGTGGAGTGGGCCTGATTTCAATACTGCAAGAGGGCATTTGAACAAGGACATTTGAGCACAAATTTTGGGAAATGTTCAGCTACAGTTCTACAGTGCAGCTTATCATTTCCACCAGCAGGAAATGGTGTCAAAAACAAAACTCTAATTGTCTGGATTATTTTGCAATGGATACGGATTGTTGATAACCCCAGTGCGAAATATAGACAGTTCAGTGGGGACGTGAAGAGTAAAGGAGACTGGCAACTAAAATTAAAAGGGAATCCAAAAGTCATCCTTCGTCACAAACAGTGAAAGCGTAGCAAAACAATGATTGTGGCCAATGATCATACATACCCTGTTTAAACTTCATAGAGGCAGGGACCTGGCTAAGGCATTATGAAGAGGAAGTTGATGTCAAATTCATGGTGAAAAAAATATGCAATTGATACTTAGATGAGATGAAGTTTGACAGAATTTTAGAAAGGCTAAAATAAAATAAAATTGAAGATGCTGGAAATCTGAAACAAAAATGAAACTGCTGGAGAATCTCAGCAGGTCTGGCAGCATTTGTGGCGAGAAAGCAGAATTCTGCTGCAATTTCTTCTTCAATAAGAAAGGCTGATATTTATAGAGTGTTGGTAACTGATAACAACTGAATTGGAGACAACTTCTGATATAGGGAAAAGTAATATTGAAGCTACAGTGGTAATGTCCACAACAACCTAATCCAGTTCAAATACAGGTATGGAATCAGAGACTGGAGAATCACAACATTTAAAATATTTTTGTTCAAAGTTGTCTGGATAAGTCCAACAAACAGATTCATCTTAGTGGTAGGAAAGCTTCTAATCTACTGTAATCTCAGCCTCAAGCAACGATACTAGGAGATCATATGGACTAACTTTATATGCTGACTAAAATATCTCGTGTGTAACCCGTTCACCTAAATCATGTGATGAAGGCCTATAATTCTTAAACTTCAGGTTTTTTTGAGTATTTAAACCAGTTTAGAAACATCGAAAATAGGAGCAGGAGGAGGCCATGCAATCCTTCGAGTGTGCTGTGCCATTCATCACGATCATGGCTGATTGTCCAACTCAATAGCTTTCTCCCCATAATATTCGATCCCATTTGCCACAAGTGCTATATCAAGCCCCCTCTTTAATTATAGTTGAAAATGCTTGTTTGAAGTTTCTAAATTTGTTCTTGCGTTCAATTGAAGCTGTGAGACAAACATGGAGTCCAAACTCTGTCTAAATTCTGAGGACGTTGGCAAATTAAATTCAAAAGAAAAGAAAGTGACGGTCAAAAAGTAAGTTTTCTCCAGTGTATGACCATGTTATGCTTCATTTGCGAAACAACAAGTCGACAAAGGGTGGTCATATGTTTGATCATCAGAATTCGTTTCATGAAGATTTCAATGTTTCCGTGCTTTATGCTACTCGATAAGACATATCACACAAAAATGGCATGGACACAACTCCCAATCACAGTACATTCATGAAGAAATGGCTTCTCAATTGTTGACACATTTTCTCCCTTCTCCCTTGGAACAAGAAATGCTGAGTACTTAGTGGAGGACAAGCAGCAATAGAGCGTTAAATTGTTGAGTTTATCTCAGACTGAAATTTCTAGACTGTGTGGCAAATGCAAAGTGTTGAAGAAATGGTTTCACTCCTTGTGCCTGCTACTTTCTCTGTTGCCTCCTGCTGCCACCACAGTTGGCAATTTGCTTTGGCGCTCAGTGTCATTTCATGTAAAAGTATTGAGGAATTTTAAAGAAATATTCACCATCTTGTGCAGTTTGTCATTTGAAGTATGACCTTGTTTCATTAAATAATCTGCTCAGTACTTGAAATGCAGTATTGTGAGACTTCTGTAATTTTAATGCCTGACAATAAGTTAAAGACCCAGCAACCATTTTAATTTGACATTAATTTTGTGGTTATTGATCAATTGCACGTTCACAGACTGAGCACTCACGAAAAAGGTAAAAACAAGGACTGCACGTGCTGGAAACCAGATTCTAGATTAGATGGTCCTGGAAAAGCGCAGCAGTTCAGGCAGCATTCGAGGAGCAGGAAAATGGAAGTTTCAGGCAAAAGCCCTTCATCAGGAATAGAGGCAGAGTGCCTGCATGGTGGAGAGATAAATGAGAGGAGGGTGGGGCTGGGGAGAAAGTAGCATGGAGTACAATGGGTGAATGGGAGTTGGGATGGAGATGATAGGTCAGGAGGAGGGTGGGAGAAGGTAGCAAAGTGCACAATCGGTGAATAGGGCTGGGATGAAGGTGATAGGTCAGAGAGGAGGGTGGAGTAGAGAGATGGAAAGGAAGACAGGAAAGTAGGACAAGTTATGGGGACAGTGTTATGGGGAAGTTTGGAACGGTAGTGAGGTGGGGAATGGAGAAATGGGACAACTGGTGCAGTCCATATTGATGCCCTGGGTTTGAATTGTTCAGAGGCAGAAGATGAGGCATTCTCCCTCCAGGCGTTTTGTGGTGAGGGAGAGGCGGTGAAGAAGCCCAGGACCTCCATGTCCACGGCTGAGTGGGAGGGGGAGTTGAAATGTTGGGCTACAGGGCGGTGTTGTTGATTGGTGTGGATCTCCCAGAGATGTTCTCTAAAGGTCTCTGCTCAGTGGTGTCCAGTCTCCCTGATGTAGAGCAGAACGCATTGGGTGCAAATGATATTGATGGATGTGCAGGTAATACTTTGGTGGATGTGGTAGGCTCCTTTGGGGTCTTGGATAGAGGTGAGGGAGGAGGTGTGGGCGCAGGTTTTGCAATCCCTGCGGTGGCAAGGGAAGGTGTCAGGACAGGAGGGTGGGTTGTTGGGTTCGTGGACCTGACCAGATAATCACGGAGGGAATGTTCTTTGCAGAAGACAGAAAGGGATAGGGAGGGAAATATATCCCTGTAGTTGGGTCCGCTTGGATGGGCAGAAATGTCTGTTTCGTGTTTCTGGTCATTAGTCCTAACTCTTCTGAGACATAACAACAAACGTCTCCTGTTTCTGTACTTCCGTCATTTTGGTGAACTCATCTCAAGTAACATTTTGGAATTTGACAGGTCAAGATTGCTCTATGTTGAGCTTTATCAATTTTGACCAGTTTGCCAGCCCTTCTTGTGCTGGAATATTGGATAGGAACTGGGTTCTATCAGTCCTTTAGGGACAGGCTGCAAGGGGAATAGGTGTATAATACGGTGGAAGATGACCAGGTGAGGAAGAAGTTTCAGTGACTCTTATATTTCCACGTCCGTAGTATTTTATTGATCCCAAATTAAGGAATGGATGGCTATGCAGGTAGTCAATGTAGAGTCAATTCCCGCCAATTCTGGCAGTTTATTAGCAGCAGACGGGTCCTTCATTGTGTGGTAGACCTCCTCCTGCATTCTAGAGGCACGCTTGCTCGATGTCCCTCCTAAAGAAGTACCTCACGACTCACAACAGGGTATCCCACCTGCATACTGGAACAGTCACTTGTCCATGGTGGCGATCAATACAGGAACTGGAAATCAAAGTAGGTGAGTGAAAGAAGTCGTGAGGGCTAGAGTGTACTGAACATTTCCAGAACCAGGTTGGGACATCCAATGAGGCCATTAATGAGTCATTAAAATCCCCCAATTGGTGCATGGACAATGGGTTACTCCTAATCCGAATAAGATTATTGTGATTGCTGCTGTTTCAGTGATATCAAGCAAATAGTGAAGGTTGGGCATGTGATAAAATCATTTATATTCAGGGCTGAATGCTTGAGACTTTATTGTGAGAAATTTTATAATTCCTCTAGATGATCTTAATGATCTGATTTTTTCATACAACTGTGCTTTTCTACATAGAATTACAGAGGAGATACAGACCATTTTGCGCAATCAGTTCATGCCAGTGTTTATGTTCCACTCAAGCTGTTTCACATCTTTTTTCTTGTAAGTCGCCCATTGTAATTCTCTACTCTCATCCATTGTAAGTGCTCTCCTTGAAATACATCTAAACTATTAATTTCAACTATTCTGGCTGATCACATATTCCCCGTTCTCATCATTCTATCAGTGAAGATGTTTCCTCTGAATTCCCTTTTGGATTTCTTGAGTTACTGACTTCCATTGTCAGCCTCTAGCTATGTTCCACCCCATTGAGAAACGTTTTATCTGTACCTTTTCTTTTCAAAACCTTTCATAATTTCAGAACTGTCAGCCTTCTTTTCAAGAGAGAAGTGAACAGCACAATTCTTCCCTGATATACACAGTCAGAAATTTGTTTATCATTCTTATAAATCTTCTCCTCACTCTCTCTCGCACATTCTATAATATGTCAATTGGAGCTGCAGGCAATACTCTTAATTATAGTCAATCAAATTTTTATAGGGACTCTACTTTCAAATCTACCCCTTTAGAGATAAGGCTCAGTGCTTTGTTTGCATTTTTATACCCTTCAGAATCTGTGATGAAATGGTTAGTGACGAATGTAATTGTCTGAGATCCCATTGTTTGTCTCCCACACTTAAATACGCATTTTTGAATATGTGACCTGTACACTATTCCGACCAAGGTGTAACACCTTACGTTTATCTGTGTGGATCTTCATTTGCTAATTTTTTGACCATGCAGTAAATTAATTAATAATCTCTTGCAACGTTTGTAGTCCTCAGAGTTGACTATCTTTCAACATTCCTCTTCCAATTTGGTGTCATTGAATTGCTTTTTTTTAATAATTAGAGACAATATTTAATTTCCAGTTTTATTTTGTTTGATTTGAATTTTTGGTGAAACACTTGGAGAGGTGCAGTAATCTACATGATAACTATAGCAAATAAATGTAGAATGACAGATAAAGGAGAATTATTACAAGCACAGGACTAATTAATAGGCTCTATTAACTGCAAGGTCAAAGCAGGGAACTATTTTTTCACAAATGATATAGTGAGATTATCCGGACTGCAATTGCTGTTTTCCATTTCATGCAGAGGATGGTGTGTGTATGGAATGAACTGCCAGAGAAAGTGGTTAACGCTGGTTCAATTTCAACATTTAAAAGGCGTCTTAGTATGTATATGAATAGGAAGGGTCGAGAGGGATGTGGGCCAGGTATTGGCAAATGGGATTACATGAGGATATCTGGTCAGCATGGGAAAATGAGACCAAAGGGAATGTTTCCATGTTGTGCATCTCTATGACTCCATAACACTACTCCTTTGCTCTTAATGTACGAGTAGAATCTCTTTGGATTATCTTTAACATTATCTACCAAAGTTATCTCATTTTTTTCATTCCTGCCCTCCTCATTCCCCTTTTTAGAACGTCCGTGCACCTCGTGTACTCTTCGAGATTCACTTCATCTCATTTATCTATATCTAATATATGATTTGTCCTTATTCTTAAACAGAGCCTCAATATCTTTATTCCTCCATTGTTCCCTCCTCTTCCTAGCCTTACCTTCACTCTAACAGGAATATCATGCCTCTGAAGTCTCGTTATCTCACATCTGAAAGCCTCGCTTTTGCTGGCCTTCCCTCCAGCTGCATACAGTCTACTCCAATCAATCTTTGAAAGTTTTTGTCTTATACTGTCAAAATTTTCCCTCGTCTAATTCAGAACTTTAACTTGTATATAATGCCAATCCTTTCCATAGGTACTTTGCAACTAATCGAATTATGACCCCTTGCCCAAACTGCTCCCCTACTAACCATTCAGTCACTTGCCCTGCTTTATTTCACAAGAGGAGAACAGATTTGCTCCTTCTGCGGTAGCTTCTTTTGCATATTAATGAAAAGAATTCCTTCAACACTGAACAAATTCCTCATCACTCAAACTCTTAAGACCATGACTGTCCCGCTTTATGGTTGGAAGGTTAAAATTTACTATTATTACAACCCTATTACTCTTAGGTACAAATTAGATCTCTCAAAATATTTATTACTTAATTTCACTCTGACTACTGGGGAGACTATTACAATTGCCTCAACATAATCATGCTCTTCTTATTTGAGTTCTACCAACATAGCTTTACTGGACCATCCCTCAGAAATACCTTCTGTCAGAACAGCACTAGTATTTCACCACAAGAAAAATTGACTCCAATCTCCTTTTAGGTCTTCCTACTTCTGCCGTACCTTTGATGGTGTCAGTTGTCTTTGAGGGGCTTTGAACATAAATTATTCAATTTACTGATGATGGTTAGTAGCTGAAAATAAAAATACTATAGGTGACTTGGTGATGGGAAATAAAAAGTAACATTGTGTGGAAGGTAAGTTATGGATATAAGTAACATTTATTTTTAGAAAAAACGAACTCCATTTTGACTGCTAAGGTCTTGCTCACACCGTTGTACCTTCAGGCTATTTTCCATACGTTTTGATTATTTCAAATTCATATCACCTGCTGTTTTGTACTTGTCAGCCCTTTGTTAACGGGTGTTTGCCGTTTCAGAATATAGGTCGCCGTATCGTGTACGCTCTCGGAATTCAGTATTTGGAGTGCTTGCAGTTTTAACCTGTGCTTTGATCAATAAGGCAAAATTACAGAAAATATTAATAGCAATTTAAGGTAAAATGTTAGGATATTGGAAGAACAACTCAGAGGTTCAACGTTTTGCAGAGGGTTTGTGGGAAATGACATGGAGAACAGCAGATTTTCCAGTACGTCTGATCTCTGCCTTTCCTGATCGAAATCAATCTGTGATTTATAATTTTGAGGATTCTTATTCATTCATATTGGTGTGCCAGATAGATCTCAGTGTCAGGGGTGTGTGACATGCCTCTGTACTTTGTGATGAACTCAGTGGAATATACAATAATAAGGGTGTAAACCCAAAGGGGTGCAGGAACACAGGGTCCTCCATGTATATCTGCACAAATCAGAGAATGAACCATGACATGTGAACAGAAAAGCAAAGAAACCTTGCTTCAAGTACTCTGTACCGAACAAACGCAAAGCAATTATGTTAAACAGAAATAAAACAGTCGCTTGTCTCACCTGGAATATTGCATCTCGTTTCAGAAGCCACATTTTGGGAAAAATGTAAAGTTATGAGATAGGATGCATGACTGATTCACAACACTGTTCCCGGGATGATGTACCTCGCCGACTCTGAGAAATTGGGACTGTTCACCTCTGCTGATAGATTCCAGACCCTGTGAATAGTTGCTATGATTGGTTCTCAGTTCTATCTTGCGTCACATAGATCCAAATAGCTGAATATTTCCAGTACTTTTGAGCTGTGCCTTGCCTGATCGACATCGACCTCTGATTTATTATTTTTGAGTGTTGCTGTTCAATAATATTCGTGTATCTGATAGATCTCAGTCTGATTTCCTTGGATTTGACAGGTGTTTGTCAAATAGATCCCAGGAATTATGCTCCATGAGTTTTATTTGTAAGACAAACTCCAGTTCTGAGAATCTGCCCTTGGATTATACATGTGTTGTGCCTGAATACCTGACTGAACGTTGACATTTTTGGCTGATGAATATTTTGTTGGGCGCTTTAGCTGGTTAATTGTGCATTACTAACTCAGACTGTCCCGACGTTGGGAGTACTTTTAGTTTAGACAGAGCAGAGTAAACTTTCAAACTCCGTTGCCTGCCTTTTATCTGCTTAGGTGGAGCGAAGCACCTCATTTTTATCATTATGTGACCCGAGGCCGTAACCCTTTGTGCATAAGAGGAAATGTTCTCGGGTCATTCTGCTTCTGGAGTGTTCCATCAGGCATATCGTGTGGAAGATGCATTTACATTAGAGGGCTGCATGGTAGCCCAGCATTAACCTCAATGACTGGATGAAACACAAGCAAACAGAACAAGTGAAAGTATTTAGCTGGAAAACGAGAGGGACGTAAGAAAATGTATTATTACTGATTAGACTTGAAGAAAGAATTAAGCAAACGAATGGTTAGTGCACATTTATTCGAGATTTATTAACCATTTCAGAAAGCAATTTATTCAAACGTTAATATTAAAGTTAACAGACGTGAATACAATGGCTGGATGCCACATTGAGATGAGATCGTGTGCACTCGGAGCTGTGAGTTTCTGTACATCCGTAACTGTCAACAGAAAAGGAATACAATAGCTCATCATAAAGGGTAGGCAACCATTCTGAATGAGGAACAAATTCAAAGAAAAAACAAATGGGTTTTAAACAACTGGGCAGCTACAATTTTTTTCAACTACAATCATCTCGACGATACCAAAGTAAAAAGGAAAATCCATGATTAATTGTTTCAGTCACACGCTGAGAAGCTGAAATGATCTCACTGTTAGAGTCAGCAACAAGACAGATTAGAGATTGGGAATTCATAGACCTTGATAAGCAGATCAGCAAAAGCAAAGGGGTCCACAACTCATTCACTTAACCTGGAAAAGAGAGATAAAGCAATGAGGCAGATATTTATGATCAGGGACATTCATTTTTTTTAATTTAATGGTACACTTAGAGATTTTACAAAACGTATTGGGCTTCTTGGCGTGTGAAAGATGTGATTATTCTCACCTTCACCAGAGTGACAGCAGCGCTGTAGAAAATACTCAGGAAGAACAAGGTGGTGAACGTGGAAGCAGTTGTCCAGATGTTGCCATTATCATCCTCATAGTCTTCAATCCAAGTGTAATTCATTGAATCTATGAATATAAATCCGAGAGAACGCATTTAAAATGTTTATGGATCCAGTCCGATCTATCCATATCCAAGTCAGAAACTAGAGACCATTGCATCTTCATAAACAGGCAGATGTTTCTCAATTGTGACTATTTGAATTTCTTAGTGCATTATTCACTCTTGGCAAGAACTTGCAAAAAAATAAATGCACATGTTCCTTCTGCGCTGTCTGTAGCAACATTTTAAATTACTTTTTCTTTTCATCTATTATTGAAGGATATTATTATTTGAGGAACGCTTATTAGGAATGAGTATTTTAATTATGTCATGATATTTTAATTATAGTTTGTGACCGCAGTTTAGTTGAAAATCGTAGCCATCATTGCATAAAAGTTCAAATGTGATTCTCATTTTTATTTATTGGTGAGAAATTGCTTGGCAGATTATGAATATACGTTGCATACACAATTACAACTTTGCTTCATATTTTTGTTTGTAGGGTCTCTATTTTAAGGAATATGTTTTTGTGCATGTATCCCTTAATTTATTTGATCTACTGCTTGATGTGTATGGTTTTCATTTAATGTTTCTGCATGTAGTTATGATTTACTCTGACTTCATTCTTACCCATGTTTGAGTCTGTGCACGAATAAACATATTCATGCTCCTTTATTGCTGGTGTGTTCATGCGTTTGTGCACGTAAGTTTTGTTCAATTCACAGTGCATAAGCATCTTTATGCAAATATGCCATTTCACTGACGCCTATGTTTATCTCATAATGTCCCTGTGATTGTTCATTATTCGTTAGTGCTATCTAAAATGTGTGTTCATGTATCAATTTCAGATTCTCGCTTCACTAGTTTATTTTCATGTTTATGCTTAATAAGTGTTAGCATATAAAATCATGTTTTGATGGATGTTTATATTTATGTGATGATGTCTGCTTGTGTGGCAATCTATCCTAAATCATATCCTGATAAGCTTGTTTGTGTTATTGTGTGTGGATGCTTGCTGATGCTTGTGCCATTATCCTTGTTTAATAAATGCCCCACTTTTTGTTGATCTGTGCACTTGCGTGTCTGCATGTGAGACTCTGAATTTGTGTGTGCATGTCACCGCGTATACGTGCTGATCAACGTGGCTTAAATATAAAAAAAAGCTGCCTCTGTCATCATATGTTTGTGATAATGAAAAATAGGAAAATAATGAAATTTACGTTTTCTCTGTGCACTTACGTGCCTGTGTGTGTCGACATGCAGGAGGGCATTTTTGGTATGTTATATCTGTGTTCATGCATGTATGCCTGAATGCGTTGTGCTAGGAAAAAGTGAGGACTGCAGATGCTGGACATCAGAGCTGAAAAAATGTGTTGCTGGAAAAGCTCAGCAGGTCTGGCAGCATCCAAGGAGCAGGATAATCGACGTTTCGGGCATAAGCCCTTCTTCAGGAATGCACTGTGCTGCATGAATGCATATGAATTTGTGTCCATTTATGTGTTACCGTGTGTCTATGTTTTTCATGGTTATGTATAAGTACCCCTGTTTATTTCTGTATGAGCTTTTCTTTCGGTGTATGTGAGTTTTTGGAAAAGCTCAGATGAATGTTCAAGTACCATTTGCATGTGTGGTTCTGTGCGTGTACGCGTATGTGATGTCTTATCTATATGCACATCTGAGTGGATGTGCATAACTATTTATGTTTATGTGAGAGTCTGTATAAATGTCTTTACGTGCGTATTTGTGAGCATCTCTCTGTATCTGTGTGTGCTTCTGCTCTTATACCAAACTGCAATTTTTATTATTCTAAGTTGATGGTTCTAATTTTAACTGATTGCCCACGATAACATAACATCGACCTTGTTTTGTAGGAAACGTGAATTTTGTAAGAATGGCCAATCGGGGAATCAGGAACACCAAGATCAAAACTTGTGTTCTCCCCTTGATGTAGAATGGACATTGTCAGATTCCATCACAGTGGGATTTAGGATGGATGAGGTACTTGGCGGAATCGTGCAATGAGTAAGCTTTACTCAGTCTCTCACCCAGGGTGTATCGGAGCAGGGAACATAACTGCACAAGACACGCTTCCCAGACCTGTTAAAGATCCAATTTAACTTTGTGGAGTTTGTGCATTGTCCGCGCATCTGCGTGGGTTTCTTTTGGGTGCCCCAGTTTCCTCCCACGGTCCAAAGATGTGCACGTTATGTGAATTAGCCATGCTAAATTGCCCGTAGTATTGATTTCATTAGTCAGGGGTAAATGAAGGGGAATGGTTCTGGGTGCGTTGCTCTTCGGAAGGTCAGTGTGGACTTGTTGGGCCGAAGGGCCTGTTTCCACACTGAAGGGAATCTCATCTCATTTAAACTGCACAGATGGAATAGAGGTAAGAATGAGAATCAATTCATTCAGCAGTTGTATATTTAGCTCACAACTGGACGAAAAAAAAATGCTTTATTACTTTTGTTGAATTATTGAATCAACGTTGAGATTTTTATTGACATGAATTAACAGTGTCCATCAGTGCAAGTGAAATGTTTACAAAACTTGTTTTACCACTCGAATTATCGACTGTTCTGTTGATGATCTTCAATGGAATCGCTTCATGTCCCACCACACAGGAGTAAGAAGTACCGCTGGCCACTCCTCCGCAGTAATGGATAACAGGCTGTAGATGAAGAAGGAGGTGTTGTTGCTCTCCACCATCTCCTCGGTGTTCTTGTAGTTACTGGGATTCACCGACTTGTCATTGTTTGTCCACTTGACGAAGATTCTCGGGGAAGAAACCCCTCACTAAACAGGTGAGGGAGAGAAACCTCTGAA